>NC_092867.1:50755946-50759572 GCF_032062135.1 Pyxicephalus adspersus
AATTATTGCATTTTCAGTGTTTTTTATTTATTTATGCATTCTTGTTTAAGCTGATTTTTGTGTTTTTTATTTATTTTATTATTAAAGTTAATTTTTTTTTACATGATTGTGTGTTTCAAACTTTATTATATTCAGGATATCTACTAGACCCTTGCTCGGACTTAAAAAAATAATTTGAAAAAATATGAAAAACAGTGTACCGCTTTTGGTACAGAAATCCAGACATCAGTGAAACACCCAGGTGGTTAATGACCTTGTTGTGGATAAATATAGATCAGGGTTAGATTCTTAAAATTATTACAGACTATAAATATCCCAAGAGTGGCCAATGTCATGTGCAATGTGAACCCAAAACTTTCCATCACAATAAAGAAACCCAAGGAGTATAGTGGTGGGAGGATCATGCTGTGGGCATGTATTTTTTCATTGTCAGAAACAATTCCAGTTGGACATTTTCTCCAAACATACTGCTAAAGCTACACTGTTATTGTTAAAATGGAATCAATAAAATGTTTAGTGAAAACCCAGACCTCATTCCATCTGAGAATCTGTGGCATTATTTGAAGATTGTCATACACAAATTCAACCCACTTAACTTACATTGTCGCAGCTTTGGCTAATGAAATGGGCTATATATGCTTAGTTCAAGGGTGCCCCACCCACAGCTCGCAGGCCACATCTGGCCCGTGGAGCTGTCAAATCCGGCCCTCTCCTCATTACCTCTCTGCTTGTTGTCTTGCGGGGGATGGCAATTTCAAGACAAGGGTTTGCATGTTAGGGGGCAATTAGGGGGCTATTTCAAGACAAGGGTTTGCATCTTCCACCAGCGTTAGGGAACTGTCAATGCATTCTG
Source organism: Pyxicephalus adspersus (assembly GCF_032062135.1). Classification (NCBI taxonomy): domain Eukaryota; kingdom Metazoa; phylum Chordata; class Amphibia; order Anura; family Pyxicephalidae; genus Pyxicephalus; species Pyxicephalus adspersus. The sequence continues at coordinate 50,756,800 of NC_092867.1, forward strand.
TGCTGTGGTGCCCCAAATATAAACTTGTTCATTCACAAAATTTTAAGGCTTTGTTCGGACTGGTGGTAAGGTTGCTGTGCGGTTATCCCTTTCTCATGCCATAGGACCCTGCCTAGGGGGAGATGCTCAGTACCGTTCACTGCCGCCTGGATTAAAATCTGCAGACGCAGTGCAGACTGGGGACTGAGCAGTGGGGACTCAGCAGGTGCTGGGGTACTTGTTACATTTCTCCTTAAAGGGGGGCTGTAGGTATGTTAAAATGCAGGATAAGAGGGAGACTCTTGTGGCTAATTCCACTTAAAATTTTATTGCTGTGGCGCTATTATGAGATAAGAAAAACTTTAGCTAGTATACCACGCTACCCTGTCACACATATTTGGCCACTTACCTTTTGTGAACCCTAATTTCCCAGGAAAGGGGAGATGTAGGGACCTGAAGATGTAGTAGTAAAAATATGTCTCCCTTGGCTATCTGTCACATGAATTGCATTTCTTTGGAAGCATCCATTGCAGAGATTTTGGGGTACAAAGACAGATAGTGGGTCCCCCTTTAACAGAGATTGTATGTCATTCTTTGGCATTGTATGTCATTGTATGCCATTTTATGGTGTAGTTTCTGCTCTTTGGTACTGTAATGGTCAGCAGGGAATACCATATAACCAGCAAGCACTGTATGACGGATTTAGTTTTGAATCTTTCATTAATAAAATGTTGCATTAATAAATTGAGCATCAAGTGGTGAGTGCAGAATTTCTTGATTTGTCATTACTTTTATTTGGTGCATGTACATTACGGTAACTAGAAACATTTCAAGGTATTATCATTTAAAATTAAAACTATTTTAGAATTATGCATCCTTAATGTTTGTTTGCATTGTGGCCCACAAGTTTAATCTCAATGTCAGCAGCGGCATCACTGGCTTAGTTAATAGCAATATGCCCAAAAAGCAAGCAGCTATATTTGCAGCAAAAGATAACCATACAAAATATTGAATTTTTTAAAGAGTTGGGCTTTTACCTGTGTACTGAATACTTGTGCATATTCATGATTTCTGTTTTTGCCTTAGTTGTTCTTTATATCACAGTAAAAAAATATTTTGCACCATTAAAGTGGTAGGCACAAAGTGTAAATCAAATGGGTTTATCCCCCCAAAAAAATCCATTTTTATTTCAGGTCTTTATATGACAAACAGGACAGTGAAGGGGGTAAATACATTTACAAGGCACCTGCAAGGGAATGATCCCTTAACAGTTGTAAAACTGATTGGAGACAGGTGGGTTTTGCCCAGAAAGAATGTATTCACTAGTTGCTTATGGTGTCTGTAAGCTGTAATAGAATTGTGTGGGAACGTGTCCCAAGTGGAAAAAAAATGTAAATGTAAAAATATTAAAAACACATATGAAAGAGTCATTGACAAATTCTACATGTTATTTATTAGCTTTATTATATTACCTACCTGATTACCCGGAGTTGCCCAGGTATTTATTTATTGCAATCCTATATTATACAGAAAAAGGAATCAAATGAAGCTATAGTGTTAAATAAAAGTAATTTTTTTACAGGTTTTAAAAGTACAATATACAAATTATAATGTAAAATCTTTGACAAATTGACTATAATATTACTTTACCACAAAAATGATGATTATAAACAACATTTTTAGTTTCACCTCCAGGAGCAATAATAAATATATAAATTAATATTATATAATAAATAAATTCTTTAACCCCCCTAGCGGTAATCCCGAGTGTGACTCGGAGTGGGAAAACAATGCAAAAAGCAATAACCCCGAGTCTTTGCGGGTCCCCCTTACCTTAGCCCCGCGCTCCAGCGGTGATCGCGCGATCCCGCTGTGATGCCGGGGTGCTTCTCCGTCGGGGGGGGGCGTGGCCTGGGAAATTTAAAAGCAGATTACCGAGTAATCTGCTTTTAAATACCGCCCGGGTCCCCTCCACCGCGCTGCACGCATCTGCAGTTAGATGCGATGCACCATGCAGGATTTCTCCATGGTGCATCGCATTAACTGCAGATGCGATCACCAATAGTAAATTCCGGGGGTGATGCCAGCGGAGATTTCCCACTGGCAGCACCCCCTGAATCTACTGCAGCTGCTCGCATCACCCGGAGATGCGAGCAGGAGAGTGAGCAGGACGGGGACATCCCCACCCCATCATGTGTGACATCTTCCGGGTGATGCAATGGGAGTGATGGATTCTGGGGGCGGGAAATTTAAAAGCAGATTAATATGTAATCTGCTTTTAAATTTTTTTTTACAGTGAAATACACATAAAAACACAAAATAAAAGTATCAAAACACATTTTAGTGCACCAAGCATCATTGCCCAGTGCCCGGATTTACATTTTGCCCACTATTATCCCTGACCTTGATGTGACCTTTTGATTACTTATAAATCACTTCCTGAATGTATCATTTCATCACTTTGTCTTTGACCTTGATTGTTCCTGTTTGCTGGGGACTGCATGGCTTTCAAACGGCATCTCGCCGGCACAAGCGCTGTTTTGGAGGAAATTGAAAGCAGCGATAGCGGTTTGGAGTCGCTTGTGGAATCAAGCGATAGTGATTCACCAGGAAATTTGTCATCGGACAGCGAAAGTGAAGTGAGCGACGATTGTGAACCTGTGCGCACATGGTGTCCTATTGACCTTTATGCGGACCAGGCAGCACCGCCAAGATTTCCATTTACCGGGGCACCTGGGATGAAAATTGAGGCTGAATGCGACGACCCCCTGGCATACCTGAAGTTGTTTTTGAC
>NC_092867.1:50759670-50790344 GCF_032062135.1 Pyxicephalus adspersus
TGCCAACATGTATGCTGCTCTGTGTTTGCTAACTTTTTGAAATTTTTTGCTAATTTTTGTATGCCAACATGTGTGCTGCTCTGTGTTTGCTAACTTTTTAAAATTTTTTGCTATTTTTTTTTTTTTTTTTGCCAACATGTGTGCTGCTCTGTGCTAACTTTTTAAATTTTGTAATGCCAACGTGTATGCTGCTCTGTGTTTGCTAACTTTTTGAAATTTTTTGCTAATTATTTTTTTTTGTTTTGTCATGCAAACATATATGCTGCTCTATGTTTGCTAACATATTACTTGCCACATTCACACTATAAAAGAACATATCCTAAAATACTTTTTTTATTTTGTTTTATGCAGGTACGCTCGCCAACAACAAGGTGCTCCACACCTGAGGTTTGCAAGAACAAGAAAGTGGCAAACCCGTGCAGAAGTGGTACTGGTCCAAGAACAAAGTAATTGCCACTCCATTCTTTGGCAGTCATGCCAGAATACCTTTTACTTTTTCCTCATCATGAAGTACCTGCACTTCGCAAACAATGAAGAATTTGATGAGACTACCCATCGTGCACCAAAACTCAAAAAAATTTGGGAAGTATCTCAGAATATTCTACAAAAATTCCAGCAAACCTATGTGCCAGAAAGAGATGTCAGCATTGACGATGGCTAACAAGGGGAGGCTCAGCTGGGTGCAGTACATTGCATCAAAGAGGGCACGATTTGGCGTGAAGACCTATATGCTGTGCGAGTCCTCAACCAGCTACATCTGGAATACGGTGCTATACACTGGAAAAGGGACACAATTCAACCCCAGATACAGCCATTATGGATTGGCAACATCTTCAGTGCTATCCCTCATTGAGCCATTGCTAGGTCAGGGCTATTGTGTCATAACTGACAATTTCTACACCTCTCCTGAGCTTTATGAGTTCCTTCTGCAACACAGAACAGATGCGTATGGAACCGTTAGGGCTAACCGGCGCAACCTGCCAGCACTGTTTGCAAAAGGGAAGCTGAAGATAGGAGAAATTGTTGCCTGGCAGAAAGGAAAGATGATGGCCCTGAGATGGTGTGACAAGAAAGATGTGTGCCTGATGAGTACTGTCCATGATGCCTCCACCGTTCTGGTACACACAAAACGTGGGAAAGAAGTGATGAAGCCACAGGTGGTGATTGACTACAACAACACCATGGGAGGTGTCGACAGAGCTGACCAAGCCATGACATTCTACCCAGCGATGAGGAAACAGCAAAGGAAGTACTACAAGAAGATTTTCAGGCATCTTGTTGAACAGTGCCTATGGCATGCCTATGTTCTGTACAAAAAAAATAGTCAGAGGCCTGTGAATCATTCAGACTTCATTTTGCAAGTTTCCGAATCCATAGTCAAGAACCACCAAACACCATCAGTGGCTATGAATAGACCTGGACGTCGTGCTTCCACCGTTGTCAACCCAGAAAGCCTGACCGGTCGTCACTTCACTGAATACATCCCACCAACCCAGAAAAAGGCAGCACCTACAAGGATGTGCGTGGTTTGCTGCTCAAAGACCGATGACAGAGGAAGGAAGAAACACAAAGAAACCAGGTTCTACTGTCCTGACTGTGATGTTGGGCTTTGTGCAGCACCCTGCTACAAAATCTACTACACCCCGGATATCTACTAAAAATGTAAATATTTTTTTTTCTAAAATCTGCATTTAATTTATCTTATTATTTATCAATAATATTGCACCCTTGTTTGAAAAATTTCAGTAAGAAAGTTTTGATAACATTTTTTTTTTGATAAATTACACTTGTGGTCTATTATTTCATTATTTTTTATAATAATGATTTATAATTATGTATTAGATTATAATTTTTGATTATATTATAAATAAATATAATTATTATACCCGGGAGTTAATCCTAAAAATTACAGGCCCACAAAATAAACAAAAATTTCTATGGAAAAAAAATAGGATCACTTTTTGCATCAAAAAACTGACAGAATTAGAACGCTAGGGGGGTTAATTAATATAATAAATAAATTCTTGGGTGAACCCACCCTTGAGCAAGCAACATAAAGTTGTCCGTGGGAGAAACAGGGCGATCTCAAATCCATTCCGCAGTATGTAAAAGTCTGCCCCTGTGACTTGTTGAATGTGATAGACAACGCAAGTCCCACTGGAATTTGTACGCTCTTAAATTGAAAAGGGAGATCCTTGGGAATGAGTGGTATCCGTGGGATAAAAACTGTGTTACCCTCTCCCTTTCCTGTTATGATAGTGGCTTCAATTACATTTGCCAGCAGCTTCTTAACACAAAGCCTTGTGCCGTTGCACAGTTTTGGTGGGTCGAGCTTGCATATTAAAATAATTGGGGAGCCAACTTTAGGGAAAGTAAGAGGTGGTGGTAATCAAGCCGGATCAAGTGAGTTTGGGAATTCTGTTGGGAAATTGACGACTACGGTATTGATAGACTTGTATTCAGTGACTACGCCTGGTAACATGGCAAGTATTTGATTGTTTATTTTGTGGACATCTTAATTTTTAGCAGCAAGAATGGCCCTCTCTAGCAACCAGTTAAAATTGTCATAGTTTTGTAAAACTGCTAGATAGACTGCATCTATTAGCTCTGCAATGGACGACACCAGATTACAGAAATCGAATGGCAATTAAATTTTATTTTTCCAGAAGACCCAACTGGTAACCTACCTTCTCTGATTTCAAGTAGTTTTTTAGAGAAAATTAGAGCACTTTCATCCCCCAGATGTACTCTCATGTTTTGCTTTAAAGTTATCTGTTGCACGTCTAGACAAAGATGAATGTTTTAAACATGCGTGGATCTCATCGGTCGCTGTTGACTTTGGCATGACAGCCAGAGTTTGACGAAAGTCTTCACAGAGCTCCTCCCATCAGGTTGTCATTTCCTCTCAGATCTCTCAGAGTGACATTAGGGCCTTGAGAGCTTTCTTGTGAGCCATGGGATGAATGATCGCCTGGCTCTTTCTCTCATTTCCTGCAGTCGGGTCTCATGCTGTTGTACTGTTTCTGAAGCTCTAGATGGAGTAGCTCTATCTCTTTTATCCTGTAGTTGGGCCTCATGCTGTTGTAATGTCCCTGAAGCTCTAGATGTAGTAGCTCTTCCTCTCATTTCCTGTAGTCGGGTCTTACGCTGTTGTACTGTTTCTGAACCTCTAGATGTATTAGCTCTATCTCTCTTATCCTGTAGTCAGGCCTCATGCTGTTGTACTGTCTCTGAAGCTCTAGATGTAGTAGCTCTGTCTCACATTTCCTGTACTCGGGTCTCACTCTGTTGTATTGTCTCTGAAGCTCTAGAACACAGGTGGGCAAACTTTTTTAGTCAGGCCACAATAAAAAAAAAAATTTGCCAGAGGGGCTGGTTCGATAGTAGAGTGGACGGGGTTATGCCTTCATGACCCCCCTGAATGTGATGTCATGATGGCATAACCCCACCCACTCCCCAATCGCAGATCTGAGCCTGTGATGGGAGAGTGGGCAGCTTATGTGCATTGACACAGCCCACCAACTCTCCCATTGCAAGCTCAGAGCCTATGATGGGAGAGTGGGCAGGGTTGTGTGCAGTGACACAGCCCACCCACTTTCTCACCGCAAGCTCAGCCTGTGATGGGAGAGTGGGCGGGCTGTGTCACTGCACACAACTTGCCCACTGTTCCTTAGCAGGCTCAGATCCGGGGACGTGTTCCGCGGCTCTGGACGATGCGCCCCCCCGGGGGTCCTTCTCCTGACCTTGCTTGGGGTGGCACCGGCCAGAGCCGCGGAACACCCAAAGGGCCAAAGAAAACATCCCAATTGGGCCGTATACAGTAGCAGTGCAGTAGCTCTTTCTCTCATTTCCTGTAGTCGGGTCTCACGCTGTTGTACTGTCTCGGAAGCTCTGGATGTAGTAGCTCTTTTGCGCAGCGTGGCAAGTCTTCTATTCCTATCCTTGGGATTTTTTTGTCTGTTGTGTTTCATTTTTTTTGCATTTGATTGCACTCAAAGGCCAAAGATAGGATTTGTAAAAATAGTAAAAAGCACAATATAAAAGGTCATAAACTCATCAAAGGCTGAGATGTAAAACTTCCCCCAGTAACAGCAGGTAACAGGTACATTATTTTAATAAATGCAATTAGGACAGATGATCTCAACATATTATTAGGCAGCGTGGTGTTAGTTACAAAGCAAAAAACAGCAAAAAAAAAAAAAACTTTATAGAGCTCAGACATTCATTCACTTCTGGAGCAAGCTGTGCTTTGATATGCAAAAAGAAACAACTGCAGATATTGTCTTGGTCATTAAAGGATTACAAGAGGTTACAGAAGGGGCCCCCTAAGATCACCCACAACCTTAGCTGTGTTTAGCAAAAGATTTCTTCTGGAAGTCATGCTAACCACCCCCCCTCCACCCTATCCAGCCTCCATCCTGTACAGGAGAAAGCAGGGAAGCTTTTTATTAAAATGCTATAAATAACACCTACCTCTCAAATTCACAGCTACACATAGCTTGCAAGTGTAAGTGCCTGGAAGCCCCTCTTTATATAGGTCAAAGCATGTCTCCCTCTCACATTCTGATACAGTATACAAGAAATTCTGATCGGGTGTCTTGCTTCCTGCTTTTTTTTTTTTTACATTAGTTAGCGGAGTCAAAATTTGTTAGCCAAGTCCCATAAACAGTGAAAAAAACTTGTTAGCTGAAAAATTCATTAGCAGGGCCACTCATTAATCGAGGTATCACTGTATAGAGTTTTACTGCTGTTGTGGTTGTTTAGGGCAGGGTCCTCATCACTTTTCTCTAGTAGGTAATTGGCAAGTCTAAATGATGCAGAGAGCCTCAATAACAGTTGCTCTGTTCTCTGCATCATTATACTGTTATGTTATAAGTTTAAGATTCTATGGCGACACCCTGTCATTTAGAAATGTTGTATTACTGTAGTCATTCAAGATTAAAAGACACAATGTTTGTTTCCAAAGAAACTCAAACGCATGCACAAAGGTCCTGTATGTCATGTAGCAGCTTCCCCACCTGTTTTTCTGGCAATTTCCATCTGTTTAACTGACATCTACAATGTTGTAGAATACTTGTTACGTTGTATTTATTGTGTTCCTTATATCTGTATATCAGATACGTGACCTATAAAATTATTATAATAAAAATAAACAAATCCTAATAATATAAAAATTAGTGATAGCTGATCCCTTATTAACCTCCTGGGCGCGTTTCACTGATGTCTGGATTTCTGTACCAAAAGCGGTACACTGTTTTTCATGAATTTTTTTTTTTTTTAAATTGTAGACCTGTAACTTACAGAAATATGTCCGAACAAGGGTCTAGTAGTTATCCTGAATATAATAAAGTTTGAAACACACAATCATGTAAAAAAAAAAATAACTTTAATAATAAAATAAAAAACACAAAAATTAGCTTAAACAAGAATGCATAAATAAATAAAAAATACTGAAAATGCAATAATTCGGTATACTGTATAGTAATATATTTTTCTAAAACACCTCCCTAGTGTGGTAAATTTCAAAACAGAGTCCAACGTCACATACCTATAGACAAAACCACATAAATATATTTTGTATTATTTTGTATTGGATTGTATACAGGACTTTGTATTGAATCCAATACAAAATATTTAAATTTCCTGCTACGACCCCCATCGATGGGCCTATATACTGACATCATCAGGAATCGTCGAGGGATGCGTACACGAACGCTGGGTGTTCCAATTCTTTCTGTATTTCCATGCAAAAAGGAAAAAAAAAAATATTTTTTTGCATGGAAATTTATTTTAGATTGTAGGCTATACTTCTTAGGCATAACTCACCAAAATATGTCCAAAATTTAATAAATTTAATAATAAACTTTAAAAAAAAAAAAATATATATAAAACATTATAAAAAAAAAAAATCTTTAAAAAAAAAAAAAGTGTACAATGTAATGTAACTGTACAGTAGCTCATATAATATATATATATATATATATTACAATTATATATATATTATATAAAGATTTCTTTGTATTGGACTCAATACAGCTTTTTTGTTTTTTCTGAAGGGTTTTTTAGGCAAACAACGTATTGTATTAATGATAGTCTCTCATAAAACAATACAAATTAATTCTGAATCTTATACAATCTAAGATCGGAGTTCAATAATATTCAGGCCATGAAGACACTAGACATCAGCCATCTAATAATATTATTATTGAAAGTCCCAACTGCGTATAAATTGCTGCGTAAAGTAATTAGTCGCATACGTGAGAACCGTAGTACCCGGTGCGTTTCGCCCAGTGCAGGCTCCCTCAGGAGTAGCGGTATATTAGTAAAGCATTAGGCAATACTGGACACAGTAATGTCCATTGTTGGAACAGTTTCTGGTAGGCTGAAGAACCCCCCACACATGTGAAGCCCCCCACACAGGAGAGGCAGAAGGGCTATATGATTCAGATTTCATTTGTATTGTCCTATTATTATTATTATTATTAATATTTGGAGAGATATTCATTAATACAATACAATGTTTGCCTAAGAAACCCTTCTGTCTGTCACTTTTTTCAATGATCCCTTATTAAAGCAGTACTAAATTATATAATACATTTATATAATTCTATAATTAGAAGAGCAGGAGTACATGTAGCCTTGAACAATACTTTATATTTTAGACTTGAATCTCTGTTTTGAAATAAATGATGATTGAGTTCCAATTCAAGCTCTGACTGTGTGTCATGGTTTTTGCAGATGTCAGAACGCCAGCCCAAGCCCTGAAGTTCTATCTTAGCCCAGCCTAACCTTACTACTTCTTAATCACCCTATAAATCTGGTAGAAGAGTCTTCTTTCGCTTTCAATACAACTCAGATTTAAGGCTTTTTTTTCTTCACTTTATTATAATGAACATTATGACTCTTATGATACAATACTATGGTTAAGGATTTTAAGTGAATAAAAAATTAAAGTGCTATAGTGCTAAACTTGATAGGAAGAATGGTAGATTGAGGGTAAGTTAGAAATGATAACATCAACAATGCAGTAGGGTGCTAAAAACGCAAATCTGTTGAAAAGTTAGGTGTCTTTTATTGAATATTTGAATTGTCATATTTTATACATTGAGAGAAAAGATTAACATTATGAAAGATTAACATTATATACTATTTTAGGCGTATAACATTCTCTAAAAATTCATCAATCTGTGTTTTCTCTTTACTCTCCTGCTGCTGTTACCTAGGTGTGGATATGGCTCCTTCTCTTCAAACTGCATTTGCTCGTCGCTGGTGGATTGCGTGTACAGCAGTACTTGAAAATCTTTTCTTCTCAGCAGTTCTCTTTGGATGGGGCTCACTTCTCATCATGCTGCAACAGGAAGGGTTTTATTCACACCTCTGCACAGGTGAGTAAATCATTTTCAATGTATACTGTTACAAAGGACAAAAAGATAACTGCCATAGCTGAATTCTAAAGGATACCCAGAACAAAGAATAAATATAATATAACGCAGCATGGAATTGTTGCTGAGCTGCTGCAGAAAAAAACTGTGAGTTTGTTTTGAAAAAATACCCCTCTGCCAATATATCTATTTTTTTAAGTCTTCTGTTAATCCAAATAATATTGAATTTGTTATTAAGTTGTTAAAAGTAAACTGTGTGCAAAAAAAGTATGACCTAATGTAATAGGCTTGGTTAAATGGCCATGGTTTAGATTTAATTCCAATTTTGAGATTTACAATTACCACCTTTTTTCCCCCAATACTTTATTTGTTCCTAATGCTGCTGATCACTTTTAGCAGTAGTTTGAAAAAAAAATTTCAGGAAACCTAACCAAGACTTTAAATTGGTCCCAACAAAATGTTTAGTAACAGACAATTACAGTTAAAAAACAATACATTGAATTTTTTAGAAACGTGTAAGCAGCTGCAGAGTGTGGTGGCTCCGCCTCCTGGGCGATTCCCTGCCTTTTTAATTTTACCCTATGAACTGTACTCACTCCAGCAAGCTGGCAATAGAATTGCTGGCAATGATTTATAAAAAAGTATATGGAAAACTTTATTCCAAACAATTATCGGGGGGGCCGTGAAGGGCAATCCCAGTAGATGTAGGAGTGGGTCAAGGGAGAACTGCTGCTGGGTCACTTCTATGATTAGCTTATTAACCCTGTCCCAATAGCTATAAAAAGACAGAACCAAAAAATGTGCTCCAGTGTTCCAGGCTGGGATCCACATCTCCAGCAAAGAGGATCTGCAGCTGGGAACAGCCTGTGCAGCATACATGGCTAGTGGTACCGCCGGAACAAAATTTTGTACAAGTTTTCTTTGTAAAGTGTGCATATGGAGCTTTTATTGGCCACCTCCCAGAGCTTGGACCATTCATCTCAGTCTAGGGCACGGCTTCCGTGGTGCCCATATAGGCAAGTTTGCCAGAAGCCCCCTGTGCATACACATGGAGGAGGTGATAAATAGAGAAAATAAGACCTTTGGCATAAGGACTGGTGGCACAAATTATTTCAAAAGGGGTGAGTGTAGTAAATTTAGGCGATTGTTGAAGGAAAAGGACATAATGTCTTATCTGCAAGTATGCAAAAAAAGGAGGTTTGTGGGAGGTCAAATTTGTCTTGTAATTCCTGAAAGGAGAGTGGTCTTTTCTCCACCGGGTGTAAAATATGCCTATTATGAAACAGCCCCCTTTCCCTTCACGGAGGCCACATATTACTAGGTAAATTATCCGGTAGCGAAGGGGTGTGTATAATGGATGTAAGTATAGAGGCTTGGGAGGAGAGACCATACTTAGTCTTTTACCCTCTCCATATATTGCTCACAAACACCATAGGGGAAAGCAGGTCTCTATCTGTTAATAACACGGAGGAGCTCCATAACATCACATTAGGGTGAAGTGGGGCAATCCAAGCTTCCTCTAATTCTCAGCATATACTGGGAAAGGATAACATAGTCCATGAGGGCAAGTAGCGAAGGTGAGTTGCTACATAATATTTACCTAGGTCTGAGGCCCCAAGACCCCCCAATTCCTTTGGTGTACAGACCACTGGAACTGGATAATCTGTGTCGCTTGTGTGCTGAAATAAAATTCAAAAAACCAGCCTGCAACTTTTTCAAAGTCAAAATCAAGACCCGGACTGGGAGAGTTTCAAATAAATATACAAGCTTGGGCAAGAGCATCATTTTCACAGACGCAATGCATCCTAAAAGCAAGAGTGAGTGTCCTTTCCATTTATTCAAATAATTGTATATCTCCTGAAACAGTGGGGGAAATTTTTAGTGTACAGTTGGTTATAGGAAGCTGTGATCCTAGTTCCCAAGTAACTCAGAAAATTTTCCCGCTACATGAAGGAATAACTGTCCTGTAATGCTGAGAGTTGCAAGGGTGGTATATGTATAGGCATAGCTTCTGTCTTTTAGGAATTGACCTTCTAACCGGAAACAATGCTAAAAGCGTTTAGTTTGGACCACAAATTCGGGGGAGTAGTAAGGGGCTGTGTAAGTGTGAGAAGGACATCATCCGCATATAGTGAAATTTTTTTGGGGGGGGATCCCTTCACTGGAACACCCTGAATATTGGGGTTAGAGCATACTCTCTCTACCAGTGGTTCAATACTGAGGGCGAAGAGCAAGGAGGACAGGGGGCATCCCTGTCGCGTCCCATTTTTGATGGAAAACATTGTAGAGGAGGCATGAGGCAATTTGACAGAGGCCAAGTGGCAACTATAAAGGGAGTGAATTGCTCCCAACAAAGGGGCCTGAGAACCCCATTTTAGTAAGCACAGAAAACATGAAAGGCCAGCTGAGACGGTCAAACGCCTTCTCCGCGTCCAAACTCAAGACAAGTGAAGGAGTTTTGCGTTTGTTGATATCAATAACATTAATTACTCTGTGCGTATTGTCACTAGTATGACGATATGGGATGAAGCCCGTTTGGTCCCTGTGTGCAAGGATGGGTAAAAATTTAGAGAGCCGGTTTGCTAAAATCTTAGAGTAAATTTTAAGATCCGAGTTCAGTAACGCAGTGGGTTTGTAGTTAATACATACCGTCAGATCCTTGACCGGCTTGGGGATAACAGTAATATGGGAGCATGTATTGGAAGTCCACTAGATGGGGAAGTAAATTCGGCAAGAAGGTTTTGTAATATAAATACGACAAACCATCTGGGCCAGGAGCTTTATGTGAAAGGAGATGAGAAATAACTTTGGAGATTTCCTCTTCAGTATAGGGGCTTTTAAGGTGCTCCAGGTTTTCTGTCTTCAACTGGGGGAGATTCAGTTCAGCTAAATAGGCGTCTATGGTGACTTGTAAAGCTGAGCCCATGGAGCTCTGCGCCTGGTGCACTATGTGATATAGTTGGCTGTAGTATTGTTCAAACCGGGAAGCTATTTGGGATGGGTCATACCTTAACCACCTGGGCGTTACACTGATGTCTAGATTTCTGTACCAAAAGTGGTACACTGTTTTTCATGAAAATTTTAAATTGTAGACCTGTAAATTACAGAAATATGTCTGAACAGGGTTCTAATAGATATCATGAATATAAAAAAAAGTTTGAAACACACAATCATGTAAAAAAAGAAAATGTACTTTTATTAAAATCCTATCCTATTTTTTTGCATAGAAATTTTTGTTTATATTGTGGGCTTGTAATTCTTAGGATTAACTCCCGGGTATGATAATTATATTTATTTATTATATTAAAATCATAAATTATAATATAATACATAATTATAAATAATTGTAAAAAATAATGAAATAATAGACAACAATGGAATCTAAAAATAAAATATACAATTAAAAATGTACTTTTATTTTTATTTCATGTTGTGTGGTGTTTTTGTACTGTAAAAACCATTTAAAAGCAGATTACATTGTAATCTTTTCCCTCCCTGACACACCCTCATACATCACCACTCACATTATCCGGAAGATGACTCTGGAGTGATGTGAGTGGGGATTTCCCTGCCCTGCTCACAGAGACACAGACGCCGGAGCTGCTGCTGTTGCTGCTCGCATCTCCAGAGAGATGCACAGCACAATGTAGGATTTCTGCATTGTGCTTCACATCTCACTGCAGATGCCAGCAGCAATAGCAAATTTTTTATTGCTGCTGGAGGAGCTGCAGGGACGGGGTAAGTATTTGCTTTCAGTTGTAATCGGATTGTCATACAATGTATGACAATCGGATTGCAATATAACGTTTTTTTACATTTTTAACCACCTGGTGAGAAAAGTTCAGGTTTAACACTTTTTGCAAGTGTTTTTACCCCGAACATGGTCGGGTTTAACGGCCAGGTGGTTAATATCCCCTTCTCGTCTTTAATGACCAAAGGGGAGGAACTAGATTGTATATGTCTCATTTTGCGTGCCAGAAGTGTATCTGCCTTGTTGCCTTTGTGGTAATAAAGCTGTCTAGTACGCTGCATCATCCAGCTGACCTTCCTCAGCTCCAGGGCCCTCAATTTGGAGTGGAGGGAAGTCACCCATAGGAGGCCCAGTAATGGTCTATCAGAGAGCTTCTCCTCCGCAGTTCATAGTGCCTGTACCGTTAAGACACGCTGCAGTTTGGAGTCCCTTTTAAGGCCCCTAACGACCGCCTTGTGGGCCTCCCAGAAAGTGGAAGTGTGCGCCACTGAACCCTTGTTCTCGGTAAAATAGTTTTCTATTCCAGCAGTAAGGGACAGTTTGGTCTACATGTTTTTAAGAAGAAAATCATTCATCCGCCAGTGACATACTCTAATCTTAGAGGGGGCAAACAAAACCTCAACGTGATCGGGGCATGGTCTGACCACAAAATATGGTGAATATCCGCAGAAACACTGTTCCTCAGGAGTGGTAAATTGATGAATAGGTAGTCAATGCGAGTATGGGTTTGACGAGGAGGGGAGTAAAAAGTAAATTGCTTACTTGTAGGGTGCTGGATTCGCCAGCTGTCATACAGTTGGTGACGTCTCATAAGCTGCCTAAAAAACTTGGAGCATTGCAGCACAGTAGGAGGGGAGTGGAGGGGATGTATACATAGACATCCTTTCTTGATTTGGAGAGAAAATTAAATTAGTCTCCACAGACAATCAAATAGGTATGTGTGAATTCTTCCAAAAGGGCTAGTGTTTTAGTAAGTTAAACTTAGTAAGTTAAACTTAGTTTTAGTAAGTAACTTAAACTGCCCCGCATTAGGAGTGTAAATGTTGCACATGATTAAAGGGACCCCTTGTAGTGTACCATGTGGAATAATGTACCTACCCTTGGGGTCAGTAATAGAATGTATGAGGGAGATTTTAAAAGAGTCTTTAAACAGAATTGCAACCCCTGCAAGCTTTTTAGATGGAGAGTTAGCCATATGAGCACCAGGGTAATATTTAGAGACAAAGTTAAAGGTACCTGTGCTGTCAAAATGCGTCTCTATAACATCTGCAGACTGGTATTTATATTCTCTGAGTGCCAATATCCTCTTGTGTTAGAGTTTAGTCCCCACACATTAATGGCTAATAAAATTTTATTCCTCAAAGTAATTTACAAAAAGAATGTAGCAAAGGCTTCCCATGTTGCCAGGTAAGTGGAGAGGGGGGTAAGTATGGGCTCCTGAGTATACAATTGTGGACAATGAAGGCGCCCCATGAAGGGGAAAGATTGGTAAAGCGGGAACAGAGAAAAAATACAAGAACATAATAATAAACCAAACTAAAAAAGCCCGTCGGCCTCCAGAATGAACCAAAATATTCTCATTTAACATTGCGGTCGGCACCGGCTGGTAAGCGGAAAATTGGCCCTAGAGAGATACCCCTCCACTCCCAGCAAAGCCAGGCCCGGTGTGAAACCCCCAACAAGGGTCTGCAGGGTAAATGTAACATATTCACTTAAGGATAAAAAGCACTACTGCACATTGAAAAAAAACAGTGGTTATAGTGTAAATAGGGAAATTACAATAAATTCTAGCATGTCAGCATTAGATCTAGGCAAAACAGCAGATTGATATAACAGTTGAGTACCACAAAAACAGGCTACAGCAGTCCCTGAGATAGTCCACAGAGTACTATTAGTATTGCTATTCAAATATTTCCTGAGAAGGAAGAATCTACTGTACTCTACTGTATCAGGTAAATGCAATAAAACAATATTAGTGCAATCGCAGAAACCAGAAAAAATTGAGTTCTGTTGCAGTAGACACACACCATAAAACAGCAGGAGTGCAGTCACAGAGTAAACAACATTAACCTTCATCATCAAAAATCAAGGCAAAACAAGGACAAAAAAAAAAAAAAGAGCAAACAGCTTCCATCATAGGAATAAAGTAAATACCCTTGCTGTAGGGACAGAGAAGGATTAACCTTGCTGTCCACTGTCCGGTGGAGCTGGAGGTAGAGGGGAGTGCAGAACTCTGAGCCTGGACCGTTTCCTAGATGTGGCTATCTGCCAAGATGGAGATGAAGAGGGCAAAGGATCCTCCAGGTTCCCATGGCGGAAGCTTAGGTACGGTAATTCCTAGGTCCTGGCAAAAAGATGATTGATCTTCTGGGTAGCGCAGAACCGCCGACAACCCGCCACTGCGTGCTGTCAGACTAAACCGAAAGCCCAATCTGTAAGGAATGCGGTTGTCCCGTAATAGGGTAAGGAGTGGTTGCAAAAGGTGTCATTGTAGGGTATGCCAGGATAAATCCTGAAAGAGCTGCAGTGGGGTCCCATCAAACTCCAGATTGCGCATGTTGCGTGCTGCCACCAATATTTCATCTTTCAAGTCCACATCCGCAAGGTGGCATAGAACATCATGTGGTCTCGCAGCCGAGGTGGGTTGCTTCGAGGCCCGATATGCCATGGTAACATCATGTGAGGAGGGGCATCCTAAGAGGCGGTTAAAGAAGGCTTGTAGCACTAGTTTCAAATCTGAATTTTGAGTAGCCTCAGGTAGACCACGGACTCTAATGTTATTCCTGCGACTTTTATTATCCATGTCCTCGGTGAGTTATGCCTAAAAATTATAGCCTACAATGTAAAATTAAAATGCTTTTTGCATGGAAATACAGACAGAATAAGAATGCTAGGGGGGGGGGGGGGGGGTTAATAAAGATGTCAAATTTTAATCAAAGATGTTAGCAGATTGCTTGGCTAACCTGTTGCCGAAATTGGTGGGCCCAGCGCAATCAGGTTTTGTTCTGGGCAGATCCACCCCCTACAATATCAGAACACTGCTGATGATGATGCATGCCTGTCGGACTCCTTCTTCTCATTGGCAGCTTTGTTGTCGCTCGATACGGAGAAGGTCTTCGATAGTATTGAGTGGGACTGGTTACATCTGTTGTTGCAAAACTTTGGGTTTAAGGGCCACTTTACATATTTCCTGCAATCCATGTATTCCTCTCCGCACGCTCAGATGCTTGCAGCTGGGGTGCTCTCGGCCAGCTTTCCTTTGTACAGAAGGACTAGGCAGGGATGTCCCTTGTCACCTCTGTTATTCAATTTAGTCATCGAGCCCTTAGCTAAATCATTTTTAAAACAGGGTGAAAACTGCACTCTTCCCGGTAGATATTATGCTGTTTCTGAACAACCTGCGGAGAGATCTCCTTGGATTGCTCCATCATATACGAGAATTTTGAACCTTTTCTGATTTCCAAGGTTATTCAATCCAAGAGCGAACTACTTTTTTTCTGTTTAGAACCCATGCAGTTGTGTTGGCAGCCTGGGCCACACAGTTGGGGTCATAGCCACTTTGTGCAACTTTTGACATCAAAATTTTGCCAGATATGTACAATCTTACCTATTCCCTATTATTTGTAAAAATATTTTCTGAGTTGACAGCCTGGAAAAATTACCCTTTAATACTATTAGGACAATCTCATCGACTTAAGATGGTTAGTTACACGTGCTTACTCTACTCAATGCAAAACCTACCATTTCTACTTCATTATATAGATGTTAAGAAACTCCAATCAGCCTTTATTTCTTTTCTATGGCAAGGTAAGCCACCTCCAATAGCTAAATTTAAAATTTACTAGCCTGCTTAGGTATCAATTTTCCAGATATTAGAAAATGGAATCTGGCATGCACTCATGCGCCACTCCACAGATGGCACAACACATTCACATATACACACACCAAACTAGAAGCCCATATGGTTCACCAGTGGTCGTTACAGGGGTTACTGCACTCTCCCGTCGATTTTAGGAATTTATTATTTAGAGACACCCTTGTGGCTCGGCGGGAAACCAAAAAACGTTACCAAATTTACCACTTCATCTTCCCGGCATTTCCCATCCACACCTCCCACTTGCTTCCCTCAATGTAATCAACTAAAGGCATTCAAAATATGGGGTGTGAAAGGCATCACCTCGCTAGCACATTTATTGGATGACTGGGACCAAGTTCTGCCATTTCACATTCTAAGCGCCGGTCTTCTCGTATGTCCGTTGCAGATAACTACCCACTTCTCACACCTTCTTCTGAGACTAAAGGTGCGTACACACTTCCAATTTTTATCGTTCCAATCGAACGACGAACGATCGATTGGGCAAAAAATCGTTCGTAAAAAAGTAACCAACGACGCCGACGAACGAGGAAAATTGTTGGAAACGAACGACCGGACTGGCGGATCGGATTGGGCGACGATCGTTGAACATCGTTCGTGGTCGTTCGTTGATCGTCCATGGTCAGAGCATGCGTGATGAACGAACGTCCGTTCACTTTCCTGTCGTGCACATAGTTCCTCTATCGCTCAAACGATCGTATCTATTGTGTGTACAATATCTACGAACGATTGTGTCGTTACCTCTATGTGCAGGATCGGTGCTATACGATCGTTCATATATATCGTGCAGGAACGTTCGTCGTTCGTTTTCCGACGATAATAATTGGAAGTGTGTACGTAGCTTTACTCATTGCTTACCTTCATCACCAAATGGGCCACCTTCTTGGACCTAACTTATCAAGACTCTCTTGAACTTTTAGAGAAAAGCTGGATCATTGTACGAAAATCTGTGGTTAGTGAGGTTTGATGGGAGGTACACTTTAAGATTGTGCACAAAGCTTAATATGCATTTGATCTAAAAGTTATACAACCCTAGGTATCTAGTTATCACACAGCTTGCCTTAAATGTAGTCTTTCCTCTAGTCCCCTGGAACATGCACTGTTGTCCTGTCCACATATCTTAGCATTCTGGACATCAGTCTTCGACTTCATGTCCAAAGTAACAAATCAAATGCGTGAAGCGGTCCCTCACACAACTTTATTCCTCTCTCTAGTTGTTTTCTCTATTGTTCGAGAAAAATTGAAAAAAAATATAAAAATCTTTAATATGCGTTTTCAAAGCCACATTTGCTTTACCCTGACCTACCCAGCTATGCTTCATCTTAAAGACAATCAAGGAGTCAAACATACATTCTCTACAATGTCTACTGGAACTAATTTAAGAATTGAATAGAGATCTGATAGCAACAGATACAGGATTATCTCCTAGTGTCACTATTCCAAAAGAAACAAACCAGGTTCATAAAGGTCAAACAAAACAGGAGAATTTGCAGCTAGGAAACCATTGGATCTAAGGAGAAACTCAAATAATCATCATCACTATCTCTCCCCTTGGTATTTACTCATGTACCCCTGATTTATTTCTCTTATCTCAGGGTAGTTATCTCAGTTTTTTTTGCTAGGGATATGTCCTATTGAAAGTTGGAGATCTTTATATCTCTGGATATGTTTTTTGGAAGTGTGTTACAGTTACACTTCTACCCCCTAAAAAAGGGTATCTTCAACACTTGGGTGTCAGTGTCACAGAATCCTGAAAGTCCAGGTCACCTATGCCTCTTTCCTGCTCACCTTCCTTGCAGTCCCCTGCTGCCAGCACCATCTTGGCCTCTGGATCCAACACTCAGTTTACTTCCTGCTCCAAGTCAGCTGCTCCCTTGCCTCAGAGAACCAGAGTATTCCACAGATGCGCTCCCTCTGCTGGCCAACATCTAAACAACACCTGAGACCATTCCAGCAACAGCACTCCCTCTGCTGGTGGGATTGATGTCTGCAGCTCTCTTGATCCACGCCCAACTTCTTAAGGAAGTGAACTGGCAACAGAAAGTTGCCTGAGCAAGGAGTTCCTTGGCTCTGCTTCCAGGTTACTGTTGTTTATCTCTATTGTTCCTGATTCTCCGTGTACTGACCCCGGCTCATTCCTGACTACTCCTGCTTGCTGCCCGTCCTGACCTCTTGCCGGTTTTCTGACTATCCTTGTTCGCTACTGGTCCTGACCTTTTGGCTTGTCTGACTACCCTCCTGGATTTCCCTTTTGTACTACGCTTTAGTCCCTGCTTGTTGGCAGTCACCTTTCTTGGTGGGCACAACCTGGCAGTAGCTTGCCGCACAACATTCTAACCTCCAGAGGCTCTGGGGAAGACCAAGCTACTGGTTAGACCCTGCGCCCCGTGCACATCTACACCCACAGGGTGGGTGACACAGTGGGTCCACCACATTGCCTTGTGGAGTCGTGACAGTCGGTCTTATATGATGTTCATCCGCTTACCTCCTATGAGGAAGAAAAAATTGGTTTGTCTGGTTTATTTGGCTTGTCTTTTTCTTGTTTTTTTTATTTTGAATCTTGGGTGTTGTCATATTTATCTGTTTTTACAGTTTGGAGGAACATGTTTACTCCAAAACATGTTCACATGTTTACATTTTCTGTTTTCTAAATATTGCCTATTTGGTTAATAGTATTCTGAGAGTTTTTACACTTATTGATGGTAAAATGATGGCAGTGGTGTTCATTATAAATTTAAATAACCAATATGTATCTGGATAGCTTCCTGTAATGTTAAGGTTCTGTGTTCTACAAACAAGTTGATAACTATCTTAAGAGATCTTTTAAAACGTAATGCTGATATTATCCTGCTGCAAGAGACACAATAGGACTTCTAAGACTTTAATTGCATGTAAAAACTGTGGATATGAAAAGTATTTTGATCCCCTGCAGATGGCTGCAAGGCAGGAGTACCTAAATAGTGACATAAGTACTTTAATGATATAGCAATACTTTTCAGACCAACCAAGAAGGAATAATTATATTATATGTATAATTTTAAACTTTTTGATAAGTATTTATTTATAACATTTATGTACCCAATATTCTGACAGGGATGTTCTTCCATAAGATTACCAGCTGGAATATGCAAGAAGCCACTAGGAAGTTAGTAGGTAGGGATTAAATTATGTTTGATAGAGAGATCTTAAAAACAATACTGTCCTAGTCTCTTTACAAACCCGGCATCTAGTTTACACTCTTCTGAAACATTAGATGATTTTATAAGCATTATGCAAATAGGTGATGTGTGAAGACAAATTTATCTTCCAGAAAGAAAGTATGCATCCCATGTTCATACTCTCAAAACTATCCTTTCTCTTCCGAATTACTTCTATAATGCTCTTTTTTCTTGAGAAATGTATGCCATGTACTTATTGCCCCCTCTGTACATAATACATTACCTAGAAGAACTAGACTATGTAAAATTCCCCTTTCGTTTCAATGATCTAGAGTTTTAAATAGCCATAAAGTCAGCTCTGAATGAATATACTACTGACTCACAACATTCTGATGTTCCTATCCTATTGGTCAAAGTGTATTTTCAAGGACACATTTTGTTTTTCGTACAGCTCATAAAAAATGGCTGACAATTCAGAGATATTTATTACCTTTAAAATGTAGCAACAGCAGCACCTGACAGCCTCTCCCAGGGCAACAAGAGTATCTGATATGAAGCCAAGTGGCATTTAGATATTTGTCTAGAGAGGTATGCATAATTTAAATTCAGACAAGTAAATTTGAGAGATCATAAACATTTGGTAACAAATTTAGTAAAATGCTGTCTAACCATGTGCTTCCGGGATTAAGACCTATGCAAATGCCTTTGCGATTTCCAGTGATGGAAATGTTACGATCCAGAGCAAATCAATGCTATATTCTTGCAGTAGTATCAGAACCTGTATGCTGTGAAGTTTCATAATACTATAGATGTGACACTCTATATAGCTTATACCATCTTACCAAAATTACTGCAGATCAAATACAAGTAGAAGTATCAAACTTCACCATTACCTTGCAAGAGTTAGGCTACGTACACACGTGCAATAATTATCGTTGGAAACGAACGAATAACGACTGATCGTCCGATAATCCTTAACAAAAAAAGTGTACAATGACTGGACAACAACGCCGATGAACGAGGAATGTCGCTGGAAACAAACGACCCTCCCGGCAGATCTGATTGGGGACAATCGGTCGCTATCTATTGTGTGTACGGTCGTTCAGTGATCGTGGATTGTTATATGATACAATTTTATTGCATCTGTACACATACCCTAAACGTTTGTTTTGGTTTATGTTAATGTGTTGAATTCACATGTAAACATGTAACCGACCTTGTGTATATTGTTAGATAAATTAAATTCTACGTCAGCCACACAAAAAACCCTCCTTTCGCTCTCTCTATATTTTGATTCACTGTTCAGGAGAATACCATAACTCACCTCTTTCTATCTGTGATTTTTGAAGTGTTGTCACACTGGTGTATGGTTTCCTATAGGTTATTTTAAGATTATCTTTGTTGCTCCTCTCAGTGTTTTAGACACTGTCCCCACTCGGAAATTGTTCTTCACACTTAGGGGGAATGTGTTGTCTCCCCTTATTTTGGATGAAAGTATACCTTTGGGTTGTTTTCTTTAACTAGCCTTTACCTTGGGACCCCTTGACTGCATTGCTCAGCTGCAAATCTTTCCCAATCACTTCTCATTGATATAGCTAAGAAGTGGAAAACTTCAAGGGCCATCTCTCCTGTACCCTTACTCTTGAAAAACGCACAGCTCAAATGCATGATTCCATGTAAAATTTAAAGCCAGAGAGAAACTAGACAAAAACCAAAACCACCCATCACCTTCTCTAGGTGCATGCTAATTTGCGGTAACCCACAAGACCAAAAATGCCTTTTCTTTTGTATTGTCATTAAATGTGTTTGAGAACATATTTCCTAGTGAAGCTTTCTGCCATCTTAATTAATGATCTCAAATTACAATATAGGCTACCTGCTTCCACATCCCACACCCTGTATAATATGCAAATTACTGCCTTTTTTTAGACTTGGTATTCAGGGCAAATTCAACTAGAACATTGGTCATTGGTCAAGTTGAACCAAACAAATCTAAACATGATATTCAGTGTCAGATTCAGCACAGAGTTGTATGCTATACATGGAATCATGACAGTTATCACGGTTAGCCAGCCTGTTTCGCAGAGCTTTATCAACCAACCCCCCCCCCCCTACACACACACACACACTAATAGGATCACAACTGTCCTGATTTTTTTTTCTCAGATTTCTCAGATTTTTTGGTGTTCTTCAAGTGCCAACCATAAAAAAAAGACAATACCAAAGCATTTGTAATTGCAACAATTTTCTGGGATATGTGGTACATTTTCTGAATACATGCAAGAGTGCCAATATTTTTTATATGATTGTATAAAATAAAACCTGAGTAACAATGACCATAATGGTTTTTAATTTACTCAAAGTTGTAAACAAAGACACAAATATATAAGCACTGAACTTTAAAAACAAAAAATGTGAATGTTATAAAACAATTATACGCAAACACACCACAAAATATATTCCTATGTTCAATACGTCTGAAAAAAGGCTTTAAGTGAAATGTTAAATACATTATTTGAACCTTGCAAAGAATATACCAAAAGATATAAAAATGAAATAAAGGTCACAATAATGCAACAAAAAAAAAAGAAAGAGAGTAGGTATATCAGATCTGAGCAAATTTACTAAACAGCTTCATTACCTCAATGTACACAATGAAAAATGTATCTACAGTACAAAATGATATTTGCCACATATAGTATATAGTATTGTATAGTACTGCCACAGCCCCAAATAATCCACAATAAACAGCACATGGCCAATGTAGTGCCTGTTAAGGCTATGTTTAGACTAGCAGAAAATTTTATAAAGCATTTTTACTACTCAAAACCGCTTCCAAAAATGGTTACATTGGACTAAATGAGTCCTAATTGGCTTCCTAGATTGGCTGAACACAATGACAGACTGGTTGGATGGTCGAAAGAGTGCAGGAGAAAGTATTGTCAAAAGGTTACTTGTAAAGGGTTAAAGTCCTTTGGTAAAAAGATGAACTCGATTCTTGAAATCACTCTCCTAGGTATAACTGTTGTCTGTTGCCAAAAGCTACATCTAGAATTAATTCAATTTCAAATTATCTATAAAATTCTTTAGTACAAGGGTGTCAAAGTCTGGCCTGCATTGTCCATTTTTTTGGCCGCCAAGGGAATCCTAAATATCAATTGCAGCTGGCCCGCCGCTGCATTGAAATAGCGCCTACTACAATTCCCGGCATCACTCTCGTCTATAGACCAGCAGCCTCTCTGCCTATGCGTGGCCCCGCATTGGACTGTTTTTTACACACAGGGAATTGTAGTAGCTTTGCTATTTCAGTGAAGAGGGAGTTCCAGTTTAAAAAAAAAAAATTCTTAGTCCTTTTTCTCTATTATAGGCTTGTTCCAGATTAAATGTTAAGCAAAACCTCCTTGTTTCCATATGAAAAGGTTTTATATCTAATGAGAAGGAAAAACTTTTTCAATACATTTCAAGTTTGTCCCGCGACTTTGTCTAAGTTTTTTAGTTTTGCCCACTGTGTATTTGAGTTTGACTCCCCTGCTTTAGCAGGTCTGGCTTACAGCTTAGATCAGCACTGAAACTGCTTGAAACTGCAAAAATTCCAAGTATGACCAGTTCCAGTAAGAACGGTCCAGAATTCCCAGTCCAATAAAGGTATTCCGAGTCAGAATTCAGGTTTTTAAATAAAAATGATCTAAAAAGCATTTTGGTGGAAAAATCACTAGAAATACAATTTAATCTACAATTAATTACAATCAAATCTAGAAAATCAAATCAAAAGTAAGACTGACAGAGAGGTATTTTTGGCCATTATTTGGCAACAGGCAAACCACAACTAGTCAGTGTCCAACAAGGGCAGAACTTGCCCATTAGATCCAGCATCCACATATTGTATGTCAGCCATTTGCATATGTGTAATCAAGATACCCAATGCTTTTCACCCAATGTAGGCTTTCTCAGGGGTAATCGCATTCTAGCAGAGAAGTGCAACGTACTGAAATCAATATGAACATTGGCAGATAAACAAGTAATAGTACACAATAGGTAGGTAATGAATATGCAAAAGTACAGGTTGAGTATCAAATCCTGTACATGTATTACAATGAGTCATGTAGTAAAAAATGAAAATTTGAAGATTTGGGTGCACATAGCACAAATATTTCAATAAACAAATGCGTATAGAAGACTAGTAGAAAAAATAGCCAGTTCGGAAACACTCTAGAATATGTAACCGTAGGTAAAAAAAAGTAATGTAGTATAGTAGGAAGTATTAATATAATATATAGCAATGGTGGTAAATGAGTAATTATACTATGAATTGTAATATATAAGAATGGAGAAAAAAAAATGATATACAATTCAGTCCACGTTCAGATGATATATATGTGAGCTAGTAAACTAATATGCAGATGCAGTGAAAAAGTTTCAGGTACTAGGATGGTTACGTATATATTATAAAAAGTAAATGAGGTATAAAATGGTGGAATTTGGGAATGATAAGCAAATGAATGTTGAAAAAGATGTATATAAAGGTGATAAAATTTACTAAAATTTGTCATGCTCTGAAAGACAGGACCACTAGGGGGTGCTATGGCTTGCATGGAGGTGGTGGGAGCCCTGGGAAGGGCCAAGGTGCAGAGTCTAAGCAGTAACCAGCTTTTCTCCAGAGCCTCTGATGGTGAGGATGTTGCGTCGGTGACTACTGCCAGGTTGCAGTCCTTGTGCACATCATAGTGGGCAAGCACGGTACCAAATCACTAAGCCGAAGGATAGTCAAGGAAAACCGGGGTCAAGACAGGCAGAAGCGAGAGAGGTCAGGTTACACGCCAAGGGTCAAAAGCCAGGGATCCAGGAGACAGACAGCAATGACACAGAGGCCACTGCGGGCACAGGGAACACAGGAGACACTGGAAACAGCAGGAGGTACAGGTGATGCAGGGACATCCATGGGCAGACAGGAACTCAGGAGCTATACAGGGAAGTTGGCTGGGAACCAACAAACTGGACAACGAAGGGTTAACACAGGAGCTGGATACAGGAAACACTGGATTAAGCAGCAGGTATACAGGAACTAGATCACAGAACTAGGGCCCTCGAACCACTTAGTATAGACTTGTTGCACGACCAAAAAATACAGTTTGTGAGCTAGCTAAAAAGCCAGAGCTGATCAAGAGGCTATTTCCTGATTGGCCACCGGATTGGACGGAGTTAATAAAGCTTGGAAACAGAAGCACGCCCAGCATCAGAAATGCAAGCATGCGCAGGAGAGTGATGCCTATGCTTTAGTGAGGAACAGGTAAGTGTGACAAAAGTAGGTAGATTACATAGGGAGAATTTGTGTCCATTAGTGTAGAATATTTGAAAGTACAGGCATTAAATGGAAACAGACTTCATAGAGGAGTGAGGGAGGAAAATGATTCAGATAGTGAGAAATAACTCATGGGAGAGGTAAAAAAAATGTTTGTACCTGGTTCTGAGAGAAGAGTAGGAGTGGACCAGAGGACTGGCAGTGTTGTGGATGCTACTGGAGAGCAGCATCCATACAGGGGACAAGAGAACAGGGGCAGGGAAGAATCCCTGCTCCCAGCAAAAACTGCATCGGCAGTAGCAAGTTGGCAGGGGAGGAGGGAGAATAGTCACAGCTTAGACCCGCTGATGAAGTGTACATTATATAAAAAAGTACCGTATTTTTTGCCGTATAAGACGCACTTTTTCTTCCCCAAAACTGGGGGGGGAAAGTTGGTGCGTCCTATACGACAAATGTGTTATAAAATAATTAAAATAAGATACTCACCCGATACCCGATCCTGCGTGTGTCTCTTCTCCTCGCTGGCTGCAGCGTGTGTCTCTTCTCCTGGCTGCAGTGCAGAGCGAAAGAAGCCTGCACAGCACCCCCTGCTGTTCCCTGTCCTAACTGCCGTACAATGGAAAAAAAGCACAGAGTGATCAGAAGGGCAATTTGAATGACACAGAGTGATCAGAAGGGGAATTTGAATGACACAGAGTGATCAGAAAGGGAATTTGAATGACACAGAGTGATCAGAAGGGGAATTTGAATGACACAGAGTGATCAGAAAGGGAATTTGAAGGCACAGAGTGATCAGAAAGGGAATTTGAATGGCACATGAGTGATCAGAAGGGGAATACCGGTATGAATGGCACATGAGTGATCAGAAGGTGAATAATATTTCAGAATCTTTTTTTTTCTAGATTTTCCTTCTTTAAAATTGGGTGCGTCTTATATTCCGGAGCGTTATATATGGCGAAAAATACGGTACATATGTGTATAGGATACAAATATGAATATGGTATGGGAAGATAGAAAAACTGTAATCATCCTACTATGTTAACAGTATATAGGTACAGAGTATAAAGCCAGGTACAGTTACATTTAGGATTCGATCAGATTGAACAGAATAATACTGTAACATTTACATTAGTATCATCCCATACTGCTTATACCAAAAATACTTTAGAATAATAAATAATGATAACCACATACATATATCTGTAACATATGACAAACTATTACAGGTATATGAAGATCAATGCAAAGTGCGAGACAAAGAGTAATACCTTACAAAGTATGTGACATTTAAATTATTTATAGTGAGGTACATACAAATGTTATAGGAAAGGTTTGAAGCTCAATACTTCATTCAACCCAGGAAATTGGTTGGCTTTTGGAAGAAATATCCAATTTGTTTCACATTGTAACAGGGTCCTATCTATGTCACCCCCTCAAGGATTGGCGGAAATTTTCTCTGCGAATTGAATTTGCCTTGAAGTGGTATTCTGTACATGAAAACTGATTAACTGATAAAAAAAAACACCCATAAATGTCTGCACAGACATTAAAAACATTTTAGGCATGTGCAAGCAGTTCATATTCAAATCTGTGTTTTAAAAACATAAAATGCCTCTAGAACAATGGTGTCATACTCAAACATATCAGGGGCCAAATCAAAAACACAGCCATGGTCCCGGGACAAATTTTTTATAAAGATTTTAACATTTATTGAACAGTCTCAAACTGACAATGTTTTAACCATGTTTTAACACCCCCAAGTGTGGAAACAGCTCACCATGCAGTGCTGTCTCACAGCAGGCGCCCTCTGTTTTTCAGGCCCCATTTGACAGAATGGCAGGGAGTTCAAGAAGCTGAAATGCTGTGTATGTGCAGCCCCCACTTCATACTTTCCTAGGGTCACAATTGGCTAAACCTGTCCCTGCGTTTAATAAAAATTTTAGTTGATATAATGAAAAAACATTGGAAACATTGTACCACCTGGAAGCAATGCTCATTACAGGGTCATTCAGGCTGCAAAGAAGGAAGAATAAAAATGAAATAATGCAATAAGTATAGTATCTAGTTTTGGAGAAGAACTCGGCAATCTTTTCTATCCTGGATGCCTTTCAATGTTTGGGAGTCTGAAATAACACAGAATGGGATGGTGATGCTTCTTCAACAAAAGCCATATGTCAGAAGCCCAGGCTCATTACTAGACACTGTCACCTGGTGCATATACAAAGCACAGTAATTGGTTTTATGTGTTCCTAATGCAGTGTGCAAATTATCATCCATTTCTATCTCCTCTTCCCTGGAATGTTATGTATGATTATATGTGTTAGCTTGGTTCCAATGCTAATCAGTAAACTACAGTAGATAGGAACCCTCCTCCGGTCCTGGCCTTTCACCAGCAGAAGATCCCCCCTCTCGCAGTGAAGTCTCGGCGGCGAGTGTGGAAACAGCTCACCATGCAGTTCTGTCTCCAGGGTGCAGCAGGATCTCCAGTACTTCCTGCAGTCATGGCAGCCAGTCCTAAAATACAGGGGATGAAGGAATGTCTAGCAAACAAAATGTTAACATTTCTGAGTGGTCAGCACCCACCTTAAGAAAAACCAGGAGTTATGGATGCTGGTTTCCCCTGCTGCAAAGGAGTGTAATCTATAGCCAATACACATAATGGTTCAGGTAGGTAAACAACTGGAATTCCAAGAGAGCGGGCCAAAGATATATACATAAAATTTGTAGCAGCGCTCCTATCCAGGAATGCCAGGTAAAAGGATACAATTAGATTTCAGCGGAAATACCTTCTTGCCTAGGTGGGTGTCCATGGGCCCACCTAGGCACTGAAGTTTTCCCAGCTTCTTCCAAGCACAGGAATGCACTAAGTAACCATTAAATAGGGGTAGCAAATGAGAGACTGTGACACAGGAGGAGAAGAGGACCCTGCCCCAAAGGAGCTTACAATCTAGGAAGTGGGGGAAGTCTCACACAATAGGAGGGGAGATATGGAGTGATGGAAAGTAGTGAGGGTTTTAAGAGACGGGTAGTCAAGTCTGAAAAAGTGTGTTTTGAGTGCTCAGAAGGTAGGAGCAAGCCGAATTGGACTAGGAATACCAAGTCTTTGAGCCATGCGTGTGATGAGGTAATGAGTGAGGAGGTCAGTCGTAGGCCATTGGAGGAGCAAAGAGAGTGGCTAGAGGAGTATTTTTCTACAAGGTCAGAAAGGTAGGTTGGACAGAAGCTGTGTAGGGATTTAAAGGCAAAGCACAGGAGCTTAAAATTTGATTCTCAGTGAAATGGAAGCCAATGAAGGGAATTACAAAGAGAGGCAGCAGAAGAAGAGCGATGTGAAGGATGGATGAGTCTGGCTGCAGCATTCATATTAGATTGTAGAGGAGAGAGGTGGGTTAGTGGAATACCAAGAGAGGAGGATGTTGCAGTAGTCAAGACGGGAGATGATAAAAGCGTGTACAAGGAGTTTGGTGGTCTCTGGGGACAGAGATTTTGGAGATGTTGCCTATGTGAAAGTGACAGGACCTGGAAATATTCTGAATATGGAGGGTAAATGAGATGGCAGAATCAAACGTGATGCTAGACAACGTGCCTGAGGAGAAGGGACGAATGACTGTGTTGTTAACAGTTAGGAATATGTCGGGGAGATTTGGAATTTGAGGGGGGGAAGATGATGAGTTCAGTTTTATCCAGGTTGAGTTTCAGAAATCTGTCAGACACCCATGATGATATGGCCGACAGGCAGCATGAAACCTTATCCAGGACTGAAGGAGACAGGTCAGGGGTGGAAAGATAGATTTAAGTGTCATCAGCATACAGATGGTATCGCCAGTAAAAAGCTGTCGGATAAGCGCGGCTCCGTGCGCGAGCTTTTTCCGTTGCTGAATAGCGCGACCGCGTACGATTCCGGATCGCTAATACGAATGCGCGACCGATAATCCGATTCTGCTTGATGAATCAGGGGCATCATGTCTGATTTTGTCAATTTCATCTCTAAAGTAGGTGGCTATGTGTTGGGTAAGGTACAATTATTTACCCTACACTCGGTACCCCATAATGCAAAGCTAAAACAGAATTTTAGGCAATTTAGTAAATTTATTAAAAAGAAAATCCTGAAAAATCACTTATACATGAGTTTTTAGACCTATATGCACTTGATATTTAGCTCAGGGGCCTCCCTTTTTTCTTGATCATTGGGGAAAATAACCTGTGGTAAATTAAATAGATTGGACGTGGTTTGGAAAGGTACACTCCTCTTTTTAGAAGGCCTCAATGCTGACAATCCATATTGCAAGAGCAAAAACCAAGCCATGAAATTAAAGAAACTGCCTGCAGAGCTCAAAGACAGGATTGACACATAACAAAATTAAAAAAAAAATGAAGTGGGTCTAAATACTTTCTAAAGCCACTGTATGTCATTTTGGGTGGCGATAGCTATTCTGATGTAAATCATTTTTAAAGATTATGATTTTTAAAAGATACGCCAAAATAATTTTTTATCATTGTTATAGTATTAAATAAATGTATAAAATTGGATGGGTCATCCCATATCATTTATGTTATGAATCATAGTTAAAAAAAAAAGGTATTTAACCAATTACCCTTCTTGTGGATTTCATCTTCGGAATGTCCCACAATGTTTCACATGTTGCCTAAATTATACTGTAATGCATTGCAAAGCAATATGATGGGGAATGGCATCTTATGAGAAGCCAACTGTATGCTGTCTCCCATTTATAATTTTGTAAGAAATTCAGTAAGTATGAGGAACCTTAGATATATGGAGTGTGAAAGGGGGGGGGGGGGATTACAATAGAATGATAAAGGCAACCATGGTATTACTAAGGGCCACTTTTAAGGATATTTGTGCCTGCTACAATTGACCTACAGGGTGAATTATCTATATTTTTTAGGTATTTTACATAAGATATCTATAAAATTTGATAGATAATTTAGTGTCAGTTAGTCTAACATGTAATATGGGCAAATTTATAATGTTTATTCCCAGAGCCAGTTTGAAGTACTGTTTGCTCATAGAGATATTCTTTTTTAATAATTCATATGTTTTTCCCTTTCCCCTTTACATATTTTATTTTATATACTTTTTAATCGCTTTATTGTTTTCAAATGTAATACTGTCTAAACTTGAATATAGACCAATCTGAATACACACCCAGGTACCTGCTTTTAGCTAAAAAACAGGTAAAAAATCCACCACTACACTAAAACCACAAAAAAAAAAAAAAACAGGTACAAATACATTGATGCTAATAAAAAATCTAGGCCACAAAATGTGGCGGTCATTAGGAAATTAAAACAGTAATCAGTTTTTTTTTGGTATAGGAGAAGCAGCATAACAACTCCCAACATTAAAGCATAGTGATGATTTAGCATTATCAAACTGTTTTGCATACCAGTAGAATATATTAATTATATGTTTATGGCAATTTTAGTTCTGGCTCTCAAAAGGTTTGAAACATCGACATGCTTTAATGCTGGAGCTTTTATGATGCGTTCCTCTTCTATATCAATAGAAGCTTGGTTCTGGATTGTGCTTTGTAAATGGTCTGCCTATAAGGAAATTACAAGTGATCCTAAAGCAGAACTAAAGTAAAAAAAAAAAAAATATCACACTTACCTTTAATTCGGCAGATCCCTCGATGACGCTGGACCTTTCCGCAATCCGGTCCCACGCCATCCTGGAATTCCTCTTTGTCCCGCTGCGGAGGAGGCACCAGGTGCCACCATCTTCAATATGCTTTTCTGGTCTTCTTGCTACGTCACCCAGTGACGCAGTACAAGATTGGGTGACATAGCCAGCTGCAAACGGGAAAAAAGAGGGCCAAACGCACTGCACATGCAGGATTATCTACTCTTTTATGTAAAGTAAAAAAGTTGAGTTTAGGTTTGTTTTAAATACAAAGCATTGGGGTTTATGGGGTAATAAAATACATTTTACAACTTAAATAATGAATAACAAATATTTAGTTAACTTGTTGAGTTGACAATTAATCATCCTAAAACCAAATAAGCCATTTTGTTCCATAAATTTTACACCACACTACTTCTTCATATTTCCTTATCCTCATTATAAGTAGGGATGAGGCTAAGGTAATATGAACTTCCGATGGGTCTGCAAAATTTCGGCGAACCGATTCGTCATCAGGATTTTCCTTTCCTCAGCCAATCAGAGAGCTCTAGAGGTTTTGATTGGGGAGACTTGTCCCCATTTAACCTCTAGTGCCGGTGATCGCACACTGACACGAGGATTTCCAGGGCTGCATTCATTCATGCAGCCCGGGGAATCGCCTGCGTTTCCCAGGCACTGGAGGTTCATTACCCTCTAGTGCCTGGGGATCGCGGGCACAATTTCCTTAGGCGAAAATGGCCAAACTCGCTGCGAGATAGAGTTTAAAAATCTTGCTTGCTCATCCCTAATTCTGAACTTGTTTTGCTGTTTCTCTAATAACCACAGACAAAGCACACAAACCAGAATCAGTTATAGACAGATAATACTTATTCACTTACACATTGAATAAATATGTGATAATCCATCTCTCTAGAATGAAGCCAATAGCATCAAAAAACTTCTGCAATTTTTTTGTATGTATGAAATAATTTGGAAATAACACTGGTCAACAAAAATGTTCTTGCCAATCAGATTAAAGTCATTTTTAGGTTATGTTTGGTGCACTGATTCCAAAGATGGTATTGGTTTTGCTAGATTGGCTCTAGTTTTTGAAATAATAACCTCATAGAAAACTAATGAAAGATGAAAATTAAGCCAAATGAAAGTGGATATTCCTACGTATACAAAATTAAATTTTTGAAATACTTAATGTCAATATATTCTATATCCAGTATATTTACAGAACTAACCACAAAAAAAGTCACTGAAAAACTTCTGTATGATTTACTTTTATGCGGATGATCAGGACAGTCACGTTGAAAGGCTCCAGCAGTAGTCTGCCATCATGTGTCTATCCCACCTGATACCTTTCTTCCATCACCTTTATATCTTGATAGAACCTCTCCCTTTGGCCCTGATTCATCAATGAAATCCGCGCTCGCTGGAACTCGACTCCGGTTTCCCGCGGTCCGGAGTCGAGTGCGCTCATACACTCGCCTCCTCACTGCCAGCCGGATTCCTGTCTTCATAATAATAAATTTATATATAAATATAATAATAAATTCATAAATATTTATATATATATAT
>NC_092867.1:50790865-50811406 GCF_032062135.1 Pyxicephalus adspersus
TGATTTTTTAGGGGAACAGTGACTTTTAATGCAAGCTCGCCAGTGTAAAGCTGCCGGAGATGCGCGGCTCCGGCCGCGAGCTTTTTCAGTTGCTGAATTGCGCGACGGCGTACGATTTCAGATCGCGAATACGAATGCGCGAGCGAGCGTCCGATTCTGCATGATGAATTAGGGCCTTTGTTCCTCACTGAAATCCCCAAGGTTTTCCGGAAATTTTTGCAAATGGCTATGAAGATAGTGTACCTTTATGCTCATAGTAGCACCCAAATTTTTAAAGCTAAAGTGCAAGTTTTGTCCCAGTTCTTCATAATTTCGTGCTTTATCGTTACCCAAGGAGTTCTTGACAACCATGACATAGCTGTGCCAGTCAGAAGCTTCAGTATCGGTCATGTAACTTGTGAAATTTTATTCATCAGTTTCTGAATCTGGGGTCCATCAAAGGTTCCTGCTTTTATTTTTCAGTACGCAATCCAGGGAAGAATCTACAAATGTATTTGAAGCAATGACCGTCCTTGTTCAGAGCTCTAACAAATTGCTTTATTAATCCCAACTTTATGTGAAGTAATGGCTCGTTAATGATGTTCGGTACACCTTTTTTCATGTTTTCCCTTGGAGACCATGTCACTTTTTTCTAGTGATCCTGCTTTGCTCTACTATCCCACAAGCAGGTGAAACATGTGTACTTTGTGTATCCACTTTGCTGTCCAAGTAGGAAGTTTACTATTTTAAATTAACACATATGGACCATTGGTGTTCATGATACAAAAGCTTTGCTAAGTTCATTTAGATATTTTCATATTCTTCTTTAGGTTTTGTTGAGTGACTAATTGTAATTGGTGCATAGCAGTTGACATGCAGTAAAACAGATTTCAAACTTTGAGTGGAACTGTCTATTAAAAGCCGCTAGTCTTCTGCTCGGTATTCTGGTAGTCCCATATGGGCTAGTAGTCCAGGGATGTTACAGCAGTACACAAAGTCTGAAATATGGTAGGAGTGTCACCTCTCTTGTCCTATATACCGTAATTTTAACTTCTTTAGGAGTTCTTTTCTTTTAGCCTGGATGCTAAAAGTCCAGATGCTTGTTTTGACAGACTTAGGTCATCGAATCATTGAGCTCTTCTTGGGAGAAGTGCTGGTTTCATAAAACACTTCCCTCATATTCACTTCCACTGCTAACTTTTGGATTACACGCCAAACACTGTATATCCTCCATGTCAGATACAGGATTATCAGGGAGTGTACTGAACACTGGCATGGGAACTTCAGCACCAAGCGGCACAGGTCGTCTTGCCGATTCCAAATCCGGGTACTCCCACTTGTTTTTCTTGTTATGACTGAAACCTTTTACATTTACAGCACAAAAATAACAATCATTATGATGATTTTTGGTCTCTCGCCATACCATAGGTACACCAAATTTCAAACTTTTCAGTTTTCCATTTTTCCACTGACGTGGACTCTCTACAAAAGTTTTGCATACCATATGGGGAACCCAGTACTTATCTTGGTCCCCCAGTTTAATACCAAAATATGCCACATATGATTGTTTCACAAATTCTGTAATGTTTATTCTCTGTTTTTGCTGAGAATATTCACCACAATTGTAGCAAAATACATTCGAGTCATTAAAACAACTTCTTGATAAACTCATATTTCCGTAAAAAAGAAAATGTATAAACAAAAAGAAGGCAAATGAAAATTTCATGAAAATTATGCTACATTTATTATAGAAAATGCAAAACATTGATGTAAATAAAGATTGATAATAATATGCTGTGTTAACAGTTGTTGTTGTAAAAATTGTCTATTCCGATTCCTCTATCACAGAAACTAGAGCCAATTCAATGAAACTGGTGCCGTTTCTGGATTCAGCAGACCTGAAATACACTAAATATATTAAAAAATCCTTGGCAAGTGAAAAAATGTTTTTGTTGTGCTATGTAATAGCCATATTCCCATGCCTTGCATCCAATTTGAATCAGGCCCCATGAAGAACAAGATCGAAGTCTCAAAAATACAGTGAATGTTCTTGTTGAGAAACGTCAAGTCAAGCATACAATGTTTTTTTTTTTTTTTTTTTTTTTTTTACAATGAAATGGAGGTGAAGATATTTTACTGTAAGGATTTTAAAATTGTAAGGATTGCACCTTTTTGCATTTTTGGTTCAAGCATTTTATCCTTACCAAAAAGAGTGTTCAGATAGACAGTATGGTCTCTTTGGTTTCCTTCATGTTGATAATGAGGTTCTCATCAGTACTGAGGTGTTTCCTAATGTCTAAATATCTGCAAATAAGACCAACATCAGACTGTAAATTGTCTACCTTAGAGGTCAGGGTTGTTCAGAAGGTATTGAAGGCTCTTTTAAGAGTCCCTGTATCAGGCTTTAATAGTTGACTACCCTTGTGGTCTGTCTGAGTAGCTATTTTGAAGGGAGCTGTTGAGATCTTGGCAAGCTGTGCAGATTTGTGGTCACCTGCAGGCAATAACTGTCAGAGCACTTGCCTTTAGACATAACCACAGAAGCATAGCAGGCTGTGAGGCAGTTTGCCAGAATTTGACTGTGTAGGACAGCAGCAGAAAAAACAAACAAACAGCAAGGCAACATATTTATTAACAGACAGCAGAATCTGTGTAAACAATGGGTTACCTTTCACTGGGCTATGGACTCTCTATGTAACTTCACAACCAAAAGTAATGGGTATTGTAGCTAGATGAAGATGAGAGGGCTGAGGGTGTAAAGACATGTTGAGAGAATTTTATTTAAGCTTAAATTTGAAATGTTTGAATTGATACGCAAATACTCTGACTTTCAAAATGTGTTTATCTTTATGGTTGCATGTTATGTAATACAAAATGGCAATGTTACTAAAATCCCTCAATTTACAGCCAATTTTTTTTACTTACAGACTCAAATTTCACTGCAGATAATTCAACATCCATTAAAATAACCGAGAATGTCACGCTATTACAACAGCCCTGGCCAACTTGCACAGCACAAGAGGAGATGCTCAATTTAGGCTTTACAATTGGTTCCTTTTTACTAAGTGCAACAACTTTACCTTTGGGTATACTAATGGATCGTTATGGGCCACGTCCTCTGAGATTAGTGGGAAGGTAAGTGTTTTATATCACAGTTTAATGTACATTTAAATCAGAAAAATATTTCCACACAATGGGTTTTATTCTAATATAAGTTAAAATGACAAAAAACCGTAAGAAAACATGTACTCCTGGTCTTGTAGAGTATACTATTAAATGCTAAACTGTGGTTATGGGTTTTTTTGCTGTTGGTTATTGCATTGCTAGATCATTGCTGTGATAGAGCCCTTTCATTACCACATTATAAAGGGAGATTTAAAGTATTGTTGTATTTATAAACAAGAATAGTTTTCCATTTATTCCCTCCTTCCTTTGCCCTTAAAAACTCACCTGCCTTCACACATACATGCTTACAGAGATCCCAAAGTTTCCTGGGAATAGCCTTTTCTATGTTAACTCCAAGCAGTGATTGCACAGTAAAGTCCCATAAACTTTAAAGGATAGACAGACTTGTCTACTTGCTCAATAAAGTCTATAGGGTCTTAATGCACATGCACATAAATGTTCATTAGGAAATACTGGATCCAGGTAAATAGAGATGTGTAAACTTTTGTATGAAAGGGACCAAAAAAGTTCTCCATAATTATATAAGATATTATATTTATATCAAGGGTGCACAACCTATGGCTGCGGAGCTGTCAGATCCAGCCCTTTCCTCATTCCTCTCTGTTCTCTCTGCTCTATGTCTTGAGGGGAATGGAGCGTGCACATATCCTATTTTTTCAATGGGATCATGCTACCAGTAGAGGGAGCATTCTGAGCATGCTCAGTGTGAGCTCCCTGAAAGTGGGAGTGTGCTATAGACCTCAGCAATCGGCCGTGGCTGCTCCCTGCACACCTTGTACTTTGAGATAATAGCAGCAGCAGCAGCTTGAGAGCCATGTAATATATCCCCATGTATTAACCTTCATATCCCCTTCTCTGATTGTCATAGCAATGTGACATTTTCAGGGTACATATGGGACCCTGGGAACTGCTACTAAACCAAATGTCCCCTAAACGTAACAAGTTGCCAGATACAGAGTCACAAGCATAAAAGAGCTTGCATGTTAGGGACCCCTGGGGGTCACTCCCATGGCAATGAGGATTAGGGTAATGTCAATTATCTCTGTGCTGTGGTGCCCTAAATATATACTTACTCACTCCCAAAACTTTAAGGCTGAACTCTAAGGGACTAAGCGACTGCTGGGGTGCTTGTTACATATAGCTGGCCACTTACCTTCTCTGAACCCCAGTTTCCCTGGAACAGGGGGATGTTGGCAACTTGTGGGAGCCTGTAGGAAATGCCTTTTGTCCCCCTCCCCCCCCAATATTATATACCCATCATATCATGCTACCCTGCCACACATAGCTATCCTCTTACTCTCTTATGAACCCCAATTCCTCTGTAAGAAAAGGGAAATGTAACTGCAAGTGCAGGACTCTTGTGGCTAACTCCCCCGAAGATTTTATTGCATGGAAAGCATTAAAAGATATGAATAACTATACCTGTCATACCATGCTAACTTGTCACACGCATCTGGCCATTTACCTTCTGTGAATCCTGATTTCTCAGGAGGGAGATGTACAGGGACCTGAAGATTGTAGTAGTAAAAACATGTACCTCTTGGCTATCCATCACATTGATTCCATTTCCCTGGAAGGATCCATTGCACGGGTTTTCGGGTACAAAGAAGGTTAGCGGCCCCTATAACTGACAGGATCCATTGTATGGTGTAGTTTCTCCTCTTTGGTACAGGAACGGTGAGGGGGGAGCAATATATGACCGACCAGCCCTGTATGATAGCTTTAGTTCTGTATCTTTCATTAATAAAATGTTGCATTAATAAAATGAGCATCAAATGGGGAGTGCAGAAATTCTTAATTTGTCATTTGTGTAGTGCTAAGGTTATTTTTATGGTTTTTTTTACTTTAGAATTTATTTGACTTTAGAAATGGACTGGTCTGCCAGGCTGCTTGTAACAGGAAATGGGGGCTGGGTAAAACTGGTAGGATAACGTAAACATTCAGACTGAAGAAGACAAAGAGAGACAAGGTTAGAGACAGATTGACCCAGGACAGAGAGAGTGATGAGATTACCTAGAGATGAGACTGGAATGCAGTGAGGAAAGGAGCAGCAGAAATGTCTGAAGTCCTGAAGTGAACCTAAGTAGCAATAATTGTGTATATGATTGTTGTATGTTTAAAGTAGGAAAATAATGTAGTATTGTTTGCCTGTATTGATGATGTCTACATTGTTTTTCATCAGTGCTTGTTCATACCTGTTCTGTATACTTTTTTCCACTATTATATATACATATTACACCTTAATATTGTGTATTTGCCTGAACTCCCTTAGAAACTGCTATAGAACCAAGATTAAAATTTAGCATACCAAAACAATTTGTGTCTTATTTGGTGCATGTACGTTACAGTAAGTAGAAACATTTCAATTTAATTTAATTTTAAATTAAAACTATTCTAGTTTTAAACATACATCTTTAGTGTTTGTTTGCATTGTGGGCCACAAGTTTTATTTCAATGTGAACAGCAGGCAGCTGATATATTATTATTATTATTTTCTGTACTCAGAATTAGGTGTCAGGGTCCTAGAAAAAATAAATGTGTAAAATTTTATGTTTTATAGTCAATTTGCTACCTTATAGTATGTCAAAAGGTAATATTTACATTCCAGTAAGGGTACATTTACACCACTATTTGATGTGTTATTGTGTGCATAACACAGGCATATTTGAGCTCATTGAGTTTAGATATCCTGCATGTTGACAAAAGATACCATTCATAAAGAAAATTAACTTAACTAATGTATTTTAATTTTTAGGTGGTAAACTAAACATTGTTGACTGTCTTTTTTAACCTCCTTGGCAGTCTTATTATGTCAGTATTTTTATGTCAAAAGTGGTACATTGTTTTGCACGGAAATTTGTTGTTTAATATTGTAGGCCTGTAATTCTTAGGAATATCTCCCGGGTATGATAAAGTTTGAAACACAAATCATAAATTATAGTATAATAAATATTTTTTTTAAAAAATAATAAAAATAATAAAATAACAATGAATTAATGTATTAATTTAATCAAATCAACAACATTGAAATTTGTCCAAACAAGGGTGCAATAATATTAATAAATTATTAGACACTGCATATTGGTCTGGTAGACATCCCAGGTATGGTAAATTTTGAAACATGGCACTGCACAAAAGCTGACGTCACAATTAGGACAGTGGAACCAAGCATATCCTTGTAGGTGCTGCCTTTTTCTTGGTTGGTGGGATGAAGTGACGAGCAGTAAAGGGTTCCGGGTTGACAACTGCAACAGCACGATGTCCAGGTCTATTCACGGCCATTGATGGTGTTTGGTGGTTCTTGACAATAGATTTCCAAATGAAGTCATAGTGACTCACAGGTATGTCACTCTTTTGTTTGAAGAGAATGTAGGCATTCCACAAGCATTGCTCTAGAAGATGCCCTAAGATCTTTTTGTAGTTCTTCCGTTGGGGTTTCCTCATTGCTGGGTAGAATGTCATTGCTCAATCAGCTCTGTTGACACCTCCCATGGTGTTATTGCAGTCTATCACTACTTGTGGCTTCATTATTTCTTTCCCAGCTTTTGTTTGTACCATAACAGTGGAGGTATTAACAACCGTACTCATTAGGCACACATCCTTCTTGTCATGCCATCACGGGTCCATCATTTTGCCTTTCTGCCAGGCAACAATTTCTCCTGTCTTTAGCTTCCTTTTTGCAAACATTAAAGGCATGTTGTACTGGTTAGCCCCAATGGTTCCATACGCATCTGTTTTGTGTTGCAGAGAAACTGAAGTTCAGGAGAAGTGTAAAAGTTGTCGGTTTTGACACAGTAGTCCTGATTTAGCAATGGCTCAATGAGTGAGAGAACAGAAGTACTCTTCTCTATGAACAGAGAACTCTCTGAAGTATCACTAAGCCCAGAAATAGCCAAATGCCATCTTTGGTCACTGGTTCCCATTTTCTGCCTCTTGCAAACCTCAGGTGTGGAGCAGCTAATTGTTGTTCAGTGTACCCGTTTGTCTCAGCAACTATTTTTTCAATAACCTCATCAATCGGAAACAATTGCAGGTATGCCAAGGGGTCGTTGCATTCAGCATCTATTTTCATACCAGGTGCTCCAGTAAATGGCAATCTCCCTGAGCCGCACCTAGGTCAATAGAGCACCAAGTTCGCACATTACTGACCTTAAGTCAGTAATGACTTCTGCGTTGCAGAAGCTGGCAGGGGATCGCTGGAGGATGCCGCTGGATCGTGGGGAGCAGGTAGGATTTTTTCTATGCTACCCATACATAAAATTCACCCTGAGCCACACTCAGGAATACCGCCAGTGGGGTTAAGCATGTCAGAAGTATGGAATGACTACTAGATGCAGTGTCCAAAGATTTGTTTTTTGAATGAATGTAAAAACATTTAGACTCTTTTTATGTAGTTTAATTTTCCTTAATGTATCTTTCAGTGTGTACACATGACTAAAATAAAAACCCTTGAACTACATTCCTGAGCCAATAAATTACAGCCTCTTTTATTATTGATAATACACAGCATTTATAAAGCGCCATCATATTACGCAGTGCTGCACAAAGTCCATAGTAATGTCACTAGCTGTCCCTCAAAGAAGCTTAGAATCTAATGTCCCTACTTCAGACATATGCCTTTTTTAATATACAGTCTAACTCTCTAGCAAAAAAAAATTTTCTCATAACATTTCACTCTACCATTTGTGATGGATTTCTTCCACGAACTGCTCTTTTTTAACCCCTAAATTATTTCAATGAAATTCATATCATGACTTTGACTAGGCCAATATTTAACCTTTACTATTTAATTTTTGAGCTATTTTTAGTTTATAGATTTTCAGGGTACATTGGATCAATAATATAGAAATATGTATTTTTTCATTTAAATATTGACTTTTGGACAGAAGGCCACACATTCTTACCAAAGCATGATTCCATATAATGTAAAATGTACTGACATTTTGGACCTGATTTATTAAAGCCCTTCAAGGCTGGAGAGGATACACTTTCATCAGTGAATCTGGGTGATCCAGCAAATCTGAAATGGATCTGGTCCAGGATTTAAACATTTGCTAACAAATAGCAAAAGACGGTTTAAAATAAATAAAAAATACATTCCAGGTTTTTTTGGATCACCCAGCTTCACTGATGAAAGTGTGTCCTCTCCAGGCCTTTAATAAATCAGGCCCTATGACTGAAAAGTGTTCGGAAACTGTAAAAAAACAACATTGGCTTGGTTCTAGCCAAAGAGAAGTTGAGAAGTTATGATTCAAAGT
Organism: Pyxicephalus adspersus; assembly: GCF_032062135.1. NCBI lineage: Eukaryota > Metazoa > Chordata > Amphibia > Anura > Pyxicephalidae > Pyxicephalus > Pyxicephalus adspersus. The sequence continues at coordinate 50,799,289 of NC_092867.1, forward strand.
TAGTATGGAGTTCTTCTCCTGAAACACTGTCTTTGGTTAAAAAAAAAAAAAAAAAAAAAAATCTACTATTACTGTGGACAGTGAAAAATTTCTGTCTTTGGGCCTAATTTAATAAAGCTCGCCAATGCTGGAGATTCTTTTATATTGTATCTTGGATTTCTGGACAAAGATCTCTGTTAAACAGATGACCATATTATGTTCATACTATTCAAATAATTACTCCCTTTTGACAAAATTATAAGCATCGCCATGTGTGAAAAACTTACACCTATACCATAAAAACTGCCATTTATGCACATACTCAATTTTAAATCTTCAGAAAACTAATTCCCTTTGTTACAATTGCAGCCACCACCGTGTGCTACCAAGCATTATTCACTCATTTAAACCATGCACTTTCATCTGATAAAGAGAAAGATGTAATTAACAAATCAAAATCCACCTTGATTTTAACAAAAGATCGCTAAGACTTTAGCCCCCCTAGCGTTCTAATTGTCAGTTTTTTTGATGCGAAAAATGATCCTATTTTTTTTGCACAGAAATTTTTTTTTATTTTGTGGGCCTGTAAATTTTAGGATTAACTCCCGGGTATAATAATTATATTATAATCATAAATTATAATATAATTCATAATCATACATTTTTAATAATTAAATATTAGACCACAACAATGTAATTTATCAAAAAAAAAAAATATTTTATCAAAAATTTCTCACTGAAATTTTCTAAACAAGGGTGCAATATTATTGATAAATAATATAAATTAAATGCAGATTTTAGAAAAAAAAATATTTACATTTTTAGTAGACATTCCGGGTGTGGTAGATTTTGAAGCAGGGTGTTGCACAAAGTCCAACATCACAGTCAGGACAGAAGAACCTGTTGTTTTTGCGTTTTTTCCTTCCTCTGTCATCGGTCTTTAAGCTGCAAACCACACACATCCTTGTAGGTGCTGCCTTTTTCTGGGTTGGTGGGATGTACTCAATGAAGTGACGACCAGTCAGGCGTTCTGGGTTGACAACGGTGGAAGCACGACGTCCAGGTCTATTCATAGCCACTGATGGTGTTTGGAGGTTCTTGACTATGGATTCGGAAACTTGCAAAATGAAGTCTGAATGATTTACAGGCCTCTGACTATTTTTTTTTTTTTTTTATAGAATGTAGGCATTCCATAGGCACTGCTCAACTAGCTGACTCTAAAATCTTTTTGTAGTACTTCCTTTGCTGTTTCCTCATTGCTGGGTAGAATGTCATGGCTTGGTCAGCTCTGTCGACACCTCCCATGGTGTTGTTGTAGTCAATCACCACATGTGGCTTCATCACTTCTTTCCCACATTTTGTGTGTACCAGAACGGTGGAGGCATCATGGACAGTACTCATCAGGCACACATCTTTCTTGTCACGCCATCTCAGGGCCATCATCTTGCCTTTCTGCCAAGCAACCATTTCTCCTGTCTTTAGCTTCCCTTTCGCAAACAGTGATGGCAGGTTGCGCCGGTTAGCCCTAATGGTTCCATAGGCATCTGTTCTGTGTTGCAGAAGAAACTCATAAAGCTCAGGAGATGTGTAGAAGTTGTCAGTTGTGACACAATAGCCCTGATCTAGCAATGGCTTAATGAGGGATAGCACTGAAGATGTTGCCAATCCATAATGGCTGTATCTGGGGTTGAACTGTGTCCCTTTTCCAGTGTACAGTACCGTATTCCAGATGAGGATTCGCACAGCATATATGTTTTCATGCCAAATCGTGCCCTCTTTGACGCAATGTACTGCACCCAGCTGAGCCTCCCCTTGTAATCCATTAGACTTTCGTCAATGCTGACATCTCTTCCTGGCACATAGGTTTGCTGGAAATTTTGTAGAATCATATGAGACACTTCCCAAATTTTCTTCAGCTTTGGTGCAGGATGGGTAGTCTCATCAAATTCTTCATTGTTTGTGAAGTGCAGGTACTTCATGATGAGGGAAAATTGGTATTCTGGCATGACTGTGCCAAAGAATGGAGCGACAATCATTTTATTCTTGAACCAGTTCCACTTCTGCATGGGTTTGCCCACAACTCCCTGCAGGATCACCAAGCCAAAAAATAGTCAAATGTCATCCTTGGTCACAGGTTCCCACTTTCTGCTTCTTGCAAACCTCAGGTGTGGAGCACCTTGTTGTCCAGCGTATCTGCATAAAACAAAATAAAAAATGTATTTTAGGATATGTTCTTTTATAGTATAAAGGTTGCAAGTAATATGTTAGCAAACACAGAGCAGCATATATATATTTGCATAAAAAAAAATAGCAAAACATTTCAAAAAGTTAGCAAACACAGAGCAGCATACATATTTGCTAACTTTTAATTTTTTTGCTAATTGTTTTATGCAAACACAGAGCAGCACACATGTTGGCATAAATTTAAAAAAAATAAAAATAAAAAATAAAAAAAATTAGCAAAAATTTTAAAAAGATAGCAAACAGAGTGGCTTACCTGTTTGTCTCCGCAACAATTTTTTCGATAACTTCATCGGTCAAAAACAACTTCAGGTATGCCAGGGGGTGATCGCATTCAGCCTCAATTTTTATCCCAGGTGCGCTGGTGAATGGAAATCTTGGTGGTGCTGCCTGGTCCGCATCAAGGTCAATTGAGCACCATGTGCTCACAGCACCGACCTCAGGTTCAGAATCGTCGCTCAGTTCACTTTCGCTGTCTGATGACAAATTTCATGGTGAATCACTATTGCTCGATTCCACAAGGGACTCCAAATCGCTATTGCTCCTTTCAAATTCCTCCAAAATAGCGCTTGCGCCGGCGAGATGCCTTTTGGATGCCATGTGGTCTCCAGCAATCAGTCAGGAACAATCAAGGTCACAGACAAGGTGATGAAATTATACATTCAGGAAGTGATTTATAAGCCATCAAAAGGTCAGATCAAGGTCAAGGCTAATAGTGGGCAAAATGTAAATCAGGGCCCTGGCCAATGATGCTTGGTGCACTAAAATGTGTTTTTGTACTTTTATTATGTGTTTTGTAGTGTTTTTTACTGTGAAAAAAATTTAAAAGCAGATTACATAGCAATGTGCTTTTTACTTTCCCACCCCCAGAATCCATCACTCCACCGTGAATCCATCACCTGGAAGATGTCATATCTTGCCGGGTGATGCGATGAGGATGACCCTGCTCACGCCACTGAAACCACCAACAAAGCTGCTCACATCACCTGGATGCTGCGAGCGTCACATTCCCCTGGTGGTGCGAGCAGCAATAGTAAATTCCGGGGGTGATGCCAGCGGGAAATCGCATCCGCAGTTAGATCCTCGCCGGACAGGCACCCTGGCATCACAGCAGGATCATCCGATCGCCGCTGGGGCGCGGGGCACAGGTAAGGGAAGCTTCCACAATTCCACTTGGGGTGAGGGTGTCCCACGTATGAGGACAGCCCCTCCTACTGGATTCATCCCCTCTTACCTCTGCCCTTCACCACTTCTGTAAGTTCGTCCCAGCAGCCAAACATACAGAACCTAAAGTTGTCGGGGACAAAATATCCAGTAACTGCATGTACACACTGTAAAATTCTCTGCCAATACCAAGTGATCAACGGGCAGGACCGCAGACAGTTTAAACTGAGTTTTCCTCCATAATTCATTAACCATTGAGCGACATACAGTTTGATAACCCTGTACCACAGTGGATGGTACATCCTCCAGCTGTAATTCCTCTCCCCACCTACTAACATTGGTGTTTGCTAAAGGCGTAGTAAAGTAGTCTTGAATTGACTTATATATATCTGATATGGATGTGGATAGAAGAAGTAATAGATTATCGTACCTGTTTTAGCTTAGTGCTACCTGAACATCTCTTACTAAAGATTTGAAATAATTGGTCACTTATAGTAAGTAGTACAGAGGATATGCTAGAGATACTGGAGAGGAGAGGAGTTTAGCAACGGAGTTCCCTAAGGGTCTTGACGGTGCAATAGCTATTGTCCCAAATAACAAAATCGGTAGTTTCTTCCACACCTCTAATACCCTTTGTATTTTTGCTATCAGGGGCGGATAGTTTAAACAGTATACCGAAGATGGTTGTCTGCCAATCCTATTGCCTAAATAAGTAACGTGGTCATGGGCAAATAAAAATGGGAAACATTTATCCCAATCAGACTTTCTATGAGGAGAAAGCATGAGAATTTCACTTTAATCCACATTGATCCCAAAACCAGAGCAGAGTTCAAAGTGAGTAAAAACATTTTGAATAAATGGTATGTCCTCTGAGGGTTTGGAAGTAAACAGAAGAATGTCATCAGTGAAGAACACTGTTCTTATTTGTCTGTTGTGTATTTTTAACCCATGTAACTTCTGGGAATTCTCAAAAAGGTGCACCAGGGCTATGTTGAATTTGCCAGAAGTTAACCCTCTCTGCAACTGCAGAGACAATCTCCAGGGTTTTCCAGTGACGTCGGTGCGGGCAGGCAGGAGGAGCGACGGGAAATTCAAATAAATGTGTATTGGATTCAATACAAAATAACTGTATTGAGTCCAATACAAAGAAATCTTCATATAATATATATATATATATATATATATTTTTATATTACACATGCTACTGTACAGGTATATTATACATTTAACTTTTATTTTGTTTTTTTAATTTAAATTTATTACTATTGGACATATTTCAGTGAATTATGCCTAAGAGTTATAGCCTACAATGTAAAATAAATTTCCATGCAAAACAAATGTAAAGCTTTTGCATTGAAATATGGAGAGAATTAGAACGCTAGCGGGGGTTAACAGGGTCCCAGCAAGTCTATCCTCCCTTTCATTTATTATTGTGTTAAAATTGCCCCCTACAATTTTATGGGGAGTCAGATCTTGGGAGATCTAACGTACTAAACATTGGAAAAAGGAAGCTGGGGGTGAATTAGGTGCATACACTTTGTGGAAAGAGACCGTCTTATCGACGAACTCATAAGTGGCCTTAAAAATCCTCCCTTCTCTATCAAAACAAGGGGACAACATATTGCATTAGAGGCGTTTATGGATTAAAATAAGAACCCCGCCTTACGGCTCACTGCTGGAGACCCCAAAACCTCCCCCACCCACAATTTACACATCCTGGAGAGGTCTTGGGTGTCCAGGTGGGTCTCCTGTAGCATAGCTACATTTGTTTTGAGCTTCCTAAGAAGTGCAAAATCGGCATGCGGCTTCTTAGGGAAACTCAACGATCCGCAAAACTGTTCGGAAGGCAAGTTTTCAAAATATGGTTTAAGTTTGGAAACAATAGAATAGTTGCTCATACAAATAATATTTGCCATCTGCATTGGTTGAACAAAAACAAAGGTGTTAAACATATAACCTGGAATGATGTCTACAGGAAAGGTCATCAATCAAGGAAGACATCATCAAGAGTTCCTTCAAACAGTAAACTTGGTGTATAACAATAGATACAAAAAAGGTCTGCAGTGATCGTTGTACTGCTCTTTATGTTACGGGAAGGTAGAATTACCATTTTGGTATAAATCAACTGAAATTCAATTTATCGATGTTCTAGAGAAAAAATAAAGTTAACAAAATATTGGAGAGAAAAATAACGAAAAAACAATAAAAAAAAAAAGAAAGGTACCAGGAAAACAACCAAGCAAACAAAACAGTTTTGTGACTTTCCATATTTTCCCAGGGGTGTGAAGGTAAGCATAAACTTCTTTTTCAGTGGCTCACACTCAGAGGTAGTTGAGTAGTCCAGCTTCTAATTAAGGATCAACTGGAAAACATTGCAAGCGACAGGTTTCTGTACAGCAGCAGTGTAGGAGAAGACTGTATTCCTTGGTGGCGAAAGATGTGGGTTAAGGGATGATGGTGTATCTCCTTGCATAGTAGCGTCCAAAATATCCGGGCAACCTTTTAGGAAATCCACAGTGTCTTTTGCTGCTGTAAAAGTATGATTATACCCTTGGAAACCATATAAATGTAAAGTGGCTTGATAGGCTAGCATGAAGTGGATCCTGCGTTTAGAGAAAGTTGAACAGACTTGTTGGAAAAGCTTATGCTTACGGGCCACTTGAGCAGAGTAGTCAATAGTGAGATTGCATTGAGAGCGGAAAGCTGATAAGAGTTTGGAGCGATCTGCATAGTCCAAGTACTTTGCGATAACCGGGTGCGGTTGCCTCAGATCTTTGGTAAGAGGGCCCACATGGTGGACGCATTCATCTTTGCAAATGTGATCTAAGCCCAGAAGTTCTGGTAAAATAGAAGAACAAATTTGGGATAGCATGCTCTATTTTTGTAGATTCAGGTAGGTCTATAATCCCCAGATTATTTCCTCTGGATATTTTTTCTAGATCATCTACTTTTTCTGATAATGCCCTCTTCTGAGATTCCATGGTCACTAATTGGGTCCTGGCTTGTAATAGAAATTTGTGTTTCAGCCATTGAGATTCTGGTTGCTTGACTTTTCAGCTGCTGTCCCATGGATTTTATTCCTTTGCCTATTGCAGATTCAATGACCTCCTGTCTGGTAGGTCTGAGAATGATCCTGGGGGGTATTGGAAAACTCTACATCTGCATCCTCAGTAGCTGATGATTGGAGCAAAAAGTCATCCATCTTAGGACAGGAGGCGTGGCTTCTCCGGAGTCGGGGAGCCGTAAATTTTTGCAACAAATGTATCCATCCGCTGGGTGCGGGTGCTCTGCCTGAGGAGGTTAGAAGCAGGGATTCAAACGTCAGATAATAGGCAGATTACCTTGAGTGAACGGCAGCCTAAGAAATCAGCTACACACACATGGCGACCTGGAACCGGAAGTCCTAACTCTTTTAAGGGCATATATATTTTAATATATGCACTTTGGCTCTTTGTTTTTCCAGCATATTAGCAGCCGCAGATGACTAAATAAATGACTCCTTTAGATTTGCAATCCACCCTGTGCCTTACCTTCAGTGTAATTCCCACAGGGAATTAGCATTGCTTGCACGCACCACAAGGGTGCATGTCAGCAACAACGGTACATAGATTTCTGTTTTCCATTTTACTAAAATTACCTTGTACTCCTTTTTCTGTCAAAGAAGGCAACTTTTTAAATGTCATTTGAGAGTATGCGCTAATGTGTTTTCCGATAACTAAATCTAAAAGGTCGAAAGGTTAATATTGGCCAGAATTGATTACAGATGTCCTGTAGTCCCTGATGTGAGTATTGACTTATAATTCTCAACTTGGTTTGGTCATCTGGTTTGTCCTTAGATTTACATGAGATCTGAGTATATGTTTGGTTCTTCACCCTTTGATAAGCCTTCTTAAGTGTATTTTTTTATATCCCCAATTTCTGCAAGTCTTTAGCAGCTACTTCAAAGTCCCTATTCTTTGAACAATTTCTCCTAACTTTCAAATATTGAGAGTAGGGTATACTTCTTTTTGGGTTCTGGGTGTGCACTCCCTGCTGACAAAATCGGTACAGGTTGAAGGTAATTCTCTTCTTCTTCAAAAAAAAACATTCCCAGTAACTTTAGAAGAAACAAAATAAATTACATTTGTCTATTTATAGTCTAGCTTTGTTTTTTGCTTGTGTAATCATTATTTGTATTCCTCATAGAATTCTTGGATTTGTGCCAGAGGTAACTCTACCAATCACAATTTCTTAAAAACAATATTGCAATATTAAAAGAGATTGAAATTGTGAAATGCGCAATTTCACACAAGTATTTAATACATTTTAGGATTTGTCTGATATTTGTTGATCTAATTGTTTTGAATCAAACTATAAAACATTTTCTGGTCTTTCTTTTTGTAGTATATATATATTGTAGTATAGCACAGGGGGTTGCTCATGGTAACGGGATGCTTACAGGGCAGATCAGAGGCAGCAGGTCCAAAATAACTGCAGTTTTTATTTGTTTAGGCAAGTGTTACAGCACACTCTCCAGCACTTCACAACAAAACAGTAAACAATAAACAGTAGCCCGGCTGGGCATCTGGCTACCCCACTTTGGTGCCTTCTCTTACTAACACACTTCAAAATCAACATAGTTTCACTCACAGTTCAAGTCTGGTTTGCCTGCTGACTTTCCTGAAGCTCTGTCCCCTCTCATGCAGCCAGGAACAGAGTCCTCTTGCTGATCACTTCCCTCACTATGCACCTGAGTGCAGGTGGATATATCCCAAATCAGGGTTGGGCCAAGGAACCCACCCTTTCACTCCTTTGGCCGGCTCCAGGGCCCTAAAATCCCTGGTTTCTTCCCAAAAACCTATCCAAATACTATCATTTTCATTTCCCTGGAGCCATTCTAACACTTTTCCTGACATTAGGGTGACAATATATATATATATAAAGCCACGGGCAGAAACCACAGTTCCTAATTGCATAAACCAATCAATCTAACAGCACCATTGCTGTTTAATTTGAACAAGCAAGATAAGCTAAATCATAACAGATATCAACAGGTCAACAGTTATGAGACAAGATACAGAAAAGGAGGTGCAGGGAAGAAAGGGTCGGCGTGGGAGGTCACAAACATCACAAATGACCACAGAACGGCAGTGCATTCCGATGTCCCACAAACATTTCTCCACATGTAAATGCACTGTAAGAGTTTAAATGGTTAATAATGACCAGACAAAGTCCAAAGGAAGGTAATTTACTATCCATGGTTCCCATACCCTTTCAAATTTCCCATAGAGTGAGTCAAAGTAGCAGACATTTTTTATTTTTATTGAGGTACCACATTTTCCATTTAACCTGAGATACTGTAGGTAGGGCAGAGCTCTAGGCTTTTTCCGGAACTTGTTTTGCATCTGTATAAATAAATTATAGCAGACCTAACTGGGAAAGCACGCATTGGGCAGGTTTAACATTTGCCCAGTACCATGTAAACCAGCTGGAAAGTAGCTATCCAGTATATGCGTTTCTTAGGACAGTCCCCCCAGATGTGAAATGGGGCTTTTCTAGAGAAGCAGTTCCTGAAACATGAGCCAGTGGAAGTGCTTGTAAATTTACTGATAGGTATCATATACCATCCCATGACAAGCTCATAGTTTGCTTCTACTGTAGACCTAGCTGTATAGTCCAAAATTAGACTCCAGATCTAGTGTGCTTTGCAGATCCTTCTGCCATACCTTGGATGCTTTGATAGCCACACAACAAGAGGGTGGAGTGAGAGCCTAAGTAATGCCTTTTCTAATTGATTTATGGTCTATTTAGGGTATTGAGTACTAGTATATAGATAGAATTTTGGAGATAATGGTGAAATAGGTATATGAAATTTATTATTTATTGATAAGATTCGGAAAAATTGAATACATTAATTAGACTATAAACAGATGATGGCAATTGATTAGAAAAGGCATTACTCAGGCTCTCTCTCCACCCTCTTGTTGTGCGGCTATCAGAACATTTCGGGTATGGCAGTTAACACTGGGAAACAGGAAAGCAACACTGTAAGTGAATATTGAGTTTGAATAAAATTGATGCTGTAATGTTTTTTTTAAATATATTGAAAGATTATTTAATGTGACATACGGACTCCAGATCTCCTGAAGAAGCGGACTGGAGCTCTGCGAAACGTGTTGAGATCTCCATATGATGTAGAGTTCTCCACAATATGTGGAGTTCCCCGTTTTATCCGGATATTTACACCTGATGTTGGATTTTCTTTATGTTGTTTTTTTAAATGTTTGATAAATAAATATTGTTGTGTTTATGTGATGCCCTAATGAAAATTGGGTAAAAATATTGTATGAATAATGTAATTCACCAGTAAAATACTGAATGCAATTTTAATATTAATTATAGTCATAGAAGTATGTGTTAATTGAACCTATTAAAGGTCTGTTTAAAAGCTTAAGTAAATGCAGAAAAGTGCTTGCCAGGAAACAATCGGAATATGTTTACTAGGAAACAGTTAAATAAATTATTGAAAACTCATTCATTTAATCCCAGAAAAACTGTAGCCTTCGATGTGTAAATCCACTTTGTTTTCTTCTTCAATAACAACTTGTCCCAATCGCCACCATGGACGCTAGGGTATATTTGTTCCAAAGCAGTAAATCATATTGGCATCAAAATTGCGTTGTAATCCAACATGTCTGCTGAGGGGAGTTGTAGTACACGGTATTATTATTATACAGTATTTATATCGCTCCATCATATTACACAGCACTGTACAAAGTCAATAGTCGTGTCACTAACTGTCCCTCAAAGGAGCTCACAATCTAATGTCCCTACCATAGTCATATGTCATTAATGCAGTCTAAGGTCAATTTTGGGGGGAAGCCAATTAACCTTACTGCATGTTTTTGGGATGTGGGAGGAAACCGGAGTACCCAGAGGAAACCCACACAGACACGGGGAGAACCTGCAACTCCATGTAGATAGTGTCCTGGCTGAGATTCGAACCTGGGACCCAGCACTCCAAAGGCCGGAGTGCTAACCTGAGCCACCATGCTGCTATGTTCATAAATTCTGCGTTTAAATGGACGTTTCGTTTTGCCGATATAGAAACAACCGCAGTCACTAAATATATATTATTCCTATTGAGGTAAAGTTGGTCGTGTGGGATATGCTGATATAGTGCCCCTAATCGAAAAAGTTAATTTGTTGTTTCTTTAATTAAAAAGCAAAATGTATTTGCACTGTGAACATGCATTACAGAGACCTGTTAGTGTTTTGGAATGACTATTTGTGGAAGTCCTTGGGGCAAAATGGCTTTGAACAATTTTATTTCCTAATGATGGTGTCTTTTTAAACACAAGATAAAGTCTATCAGTAACTAGTTTATGTATTGTATGATCACTTGTCAATAGTGTCCAGTATTTTTGGCATTTTTCCTACCTCCATATGATTTGTTGTAGTCAGTAATAAATCTAATTTTGTTTTGTTTAGGTAAAGTTTTAGGTTGTGGAAATAGTAGTTCCCGCCTAGTTTTGCCACTTAAGGCACAATGAGAGAATGAGCAGGCTTTTACGAGCAGTCCTATTTAAAAAGACTTATTTATTAACACAGGGATTAGGTCCTATTTCCAACATAGGCTAACTGTTTTACTGTATGTTTCAAGGTACACAATATATACAAGTACTTATATCAATGAAAAGGGATGTCATAAAGTATTTTTTCAAACAGAATCTCCCGACGTGTTTTGCCCTTTGGTTTCCTCAGTAGACCATTGAGATCAAAGATATATCTAAGTATGAAGGTAAACCAATATTAAAAAATGTATAGCTTTGTACAAACAGAGAAAGGCAGGTTATACAGAAATAATAGTCAAAGTACATCTACTTACATTTGAAATAATGCTGTACAGATTTAATAGGGGACAGCTTAATCAGTGCATCCCTAGAGGTTCAAATTAATTATTTTCTGGAAGTACAAATTAGGTAATAATATTAAATGTTCAGCTATATTTTAATGGTTTATAAATAGATGTGTGAGATTGCTCACCATGAGGTCTGGCTGTAATGTATGTAGCGGCCAATGCTGAGAGATATTGTTTAAAACAACTGCTCAAGATCTAAGAAGATAATGTTGTTATTATTGTTTGTATGTATGATGTCTAAGATTGCTTATTTTTAGGTACAGAGGAGGTATTGCGGTACTTACTAAAAGGTATGATATTGTGGGATTAAGAGGTTTAAATAGTAAGACAGGATGTCATTAACCGGCGGATCAAAAACCAAATATAAGAATGGATTAAGAGCTGTAATTTCGGGTATCCACTAGATGGTGCTGTTATACTATGATTAACCACCCGGCTGTTAAACCCGACCTTGGTTCGGGATAAAAACACTTGCAAAAAGTGTTAAACCCAAACTTTTCTCAGGTGGGTAAACAAACATTATTTTGCAATCCGATTACAATTGAAAGAATATACTTACCCGGCCCCGCAGCTCCTCTGGACACGTCTGTCCTCTTCTGTCTTCTTCCGGCGTGTGCAGCGACGGTCTCTGGGGTTTCCCGGTGATGTCGCTGTATGCGTCGGTGCGGGAGGCGGGGCGGGAAATTCAAATAACTTTGTATTGAGCTCAATAAAAAAAACCTGTATTGAGTCCAATACAAAGAAATCTTTATATAATATATAAATAATTGTATTATATATATATTATATAAGCTACTGCACAATTAAATTACATTATACACTATTTTTTTTTTT
>NC_092867.1:50812071-50838641 GCF_032062135.1 Pyxicephalus adspersus
AATGCCATGAAAAACAGTGTACCGCTTTTGGTACAGAAATCTAGACATCAGTGAAACGCCCAGGTGGTTAAATGAAAAATATCATGTGACTAACCTTATAGAATGATATCCATTGGGTTTGTTAGTATCCATGTAAAAAAACAAAAGAAGCTTGGAGAGTTTTTAGTTCTTTAGTATGTCTATAGAAATAATATGTATAAGAAAAACTATGTAAGTTAGGGTAGCTAAGAACATGCTTTATATAGGATTGCTGTAATTATAGTGAAACTTACATTATAAGTACCACAATAATGGAGTATCTACTGCAGAATTATATACTGATTGATGCACAAGTTGGATTGACGCATAATTAGAAATATGGGGAACTGAGAGCCCTACTTGTTTGACTTGGAACAAGAACAATTGTTTGAATATATATAGTCCCCCCTTACCCCAGATAAACTAATAAACCAGTCTGTGCACTATCCATAGATAGTGGGAAGGGACTGAGATGGGATGCAGACAAAGGGTTAGAGAAACTTAGTAGAGAAAAGGCAGAAGCCTAATTTTTACTGCCGCTATAGGGCCCAACCATGAAATCTGGAATTTTTTTCCATGATTTTTGAAGCAACCTGTCCTTAATTAGGGCTTTTGCCACCCTCAAACAGGGTGGCAAAAGAGACAGTGACATACATTCCTAAGTATAGCAATTTAAAGGGTTCCCATCTAAAAGAGAAAGATTCTTTAAGCTGAGCGATAACTCAGGCAAAATATTATTCAAAGCAGAGCATGTATTATGACTGATTTGAAGATATGTGGGTGATTTTGAATAGAGCCAAAAGTTTGAGGGATAGTGCGAACAGCAGCTTGGATAGAGGGAACTCCTGTCCAGTACTTGGATTAGCCAACTTAGTCAAATGTGGGGCTAAGATATCTATAAATTTCATGTAATAGTGGACAGAGACCACATCCGAACCTAGAAGTTTGAGGGACTCTAAAAGTTTATCCGTGGTAACCTGAGCCTCAAGTGCTGGGCAAAAAGCATCCAGTAGTTGTGGGAAGGTAATATTATAGAAGAAGGCTGCTTCTGACAAATCAAACATTTCTGGATCGCTTTATAGCTCATAGCTATAGAGTCAAGTGCTTGTGAAACTCGTCCAACACAGCTATGGAGGTTGCTTGCCATGTTGTTGGGGCCTAGTTCCAAACTTGTAGGTTGATGAGAAGGATTGGGGTTCCACAATCTATTAGCCAAAAGGGAGTCCAACTTGTTGCCTTTCACATATGAGGTACCTTTCACTTGTGTTTGGTCCTTAATTGTTTTTCAGGTTGGTGGGATAAACATAGGTTCAATTGAACTCATTTACTTTCTAATTATTCCTTAAGCTCTGAAATTGGGTCAGACTTGTACTGGTCTGACAAACTAGCATATTCCACTTCCAATTTGGAAAGCGTGATTTGGGATTTGGGCTTTCTTACATTGGGAAGTTGTATGAGGCTACCCCGGATTACCGCCTTATGAGCAAAGTACACCTTTAGTGAAGAAGGCACCTATTGAACAATAGGGGGGGTTATGATAGGGAGAATTAAAAGGGATATAGACTGCTTTATGGTCAAAGCAAGGTATTGGCACTATCTTGCAGAATTACACCAATAGGCGAGAAGCTGCTGCCATAAAATGTGATCTATCCCGATATCCAAACAGGGTTTGGATATGATCAATATCTGGTAATGGTTTAGCTGTAAAAAGCAGGATATCATCAGCAAAATATGCTGTCCTAACCTCCCTCTTCCCTATTACTACTCCATGAAAAGCAGGAGAGACTTCAACCGTGCACACCAAAGGTTTTAGGGCCAGGTTGAAAAGAAGGGGTGATAAAGGACACCCTTGTCTTGTACCTTTTTGTCAATAGGTGTAGATATAAAACCCGGGGTATGTACTAGTGTCGTAGGTGATTTTTTTTATCTTCAAATCTTTATTGAGATAGTCCCAGGTACAAAAATACATTGCATTTACAAATATCAAAATGTACACTGTAATAAACAAAATAAAACAATACCACAGGCAAGTATTAACAGTACATTGAAATGTGGAGCACCCGGAACATCTCAGGAACCATTTTTTCCATGTATACAGTAACAAGTCAAGAATGAGGGAAAGGGAAGGGGGGCACAAGTATAGTAAAAACAGGGACATTTATAATTCACAACAAATTGTGTTTATCACTGTCTTTGGTATGAATGGAACTTTTAAGCATGAGACTACTGTGAGGAGAGGGCAACAAAATGAAGAGTGGTACTGAATGTGTTGTAGGTGATTTGTACATGCTATGAAGTAGCCTGCAATAGATTCAATCTATCCCAATATGTTATAATACCAGGAATAACTGTTTAATACATTTTTGGTGTTGGTTCTTGTCTTTGTTTCATCAAGGTTGTGCCGAGCCAACCTCTTTGTTAATACCATCCACCGCAGAGATCCGCCGAGGCTGTGATAATGGCTCCATAGGCCATGCACATTTCTTGAGAAGGGTGGCTGAAATGAAATTTCCAGCTGCTCCAGAGTTAATGAAGGCCTTAAGGACAAGTGTGGAGTTGTTGCGGTGAAGCTGGGTGGCTATGGAGAGAAAGAGAAGAGTGACCTAGAATGCCCCCCTCAGAGCATGCTAGGCACTGAAGTTTTCCGGCCTTTGTTGGCAAGATTTGATAATGTGTCCCTTCTGTTTGCAGTAAAGGCAGAGACCAGAAGAGCCAGAAAAGAGGCGCCAGGTCCTCCCCTCTTGAGATATCCTTGATCGGCCTAGCTGCATAGGTTCTTCAGGTACGGGGGGGGGGGGGGGGGGCTGGAGTTTGCAGAGGTCGCTGAAAGGATGGTGCCAGTAGCGGGACAAAAGCTTTGCGTGGGGGAGCTTTCTCCTGGAAATGCTCTTGGAAGCGAATGTCTATCTGGATGGCCAAGTAGATCAGATCATCCAGAGACGAGGGAATCTCACGACCAGCCAGCTCATCCTTCACGTGGTCAGAAAGGCCTTGCCAGAAGGTAGTGTGGAGCGCCTCATTGTTCCAAGCGAGTTCAGCTGCCAAGGTTTGAAACTGTACAGAACACTGACCCACAGTAAGCGACCCCTGGCATAAATGCAAGAGGCTGCTGAGGGTTCATCAAACACCTTTCTGAAGAGGCTCAGGAAGGCTTCAAAATTACTGGTAACTGTATCCTTCTTTTCCCAGAGTGGGGATGTCCATGCCAGAACTTCTCCGGAAAGCAAGGAGATTGAATATGCCACTTTGGCCCAGTCAGTGGGGTAGTTATGTGGCTGAAGCTCAAAATGGATGCCAAACTGGTTGATGAAGTCACAGCAGGTCTTGGGGTCCCCAGAGAATCGCTGTGGAGGTGGAAAGTTTAGTGCAGAGGCCACTGAGATGGCGGGAGGCTGTGCCTGGGCTGGTGGTACCAGGGGTGCACTGGGAGAAATAAACAGTTGATCCAGGTGAGCAGTAAGTGCATGAACCTGGTGAAGCACTTGGATTTGGGTAGCTTTCTGGGTGTCTAGTCTCTGGGAGAGTAAATGGTTGGGGCCTGCTGAGGTCTGGGAGGGTATAGTCATGGTTTGTACAAACTGTCACACACAGAGAGACAGGACCACTAGGGAGTGCTATGGCTTGCACAGAAGTGATGCGAGCCCTGAAAAAGGCCAAAGCCAAAAGATGTTGCGCCACTGGTTTACTGCCTGGTTGCGGTCCTTGGGCACACCAAGGGGGGCAAAAGACTGTACCAAATCACAAAGCAGAAGGATAGTCGAGGAAAGACGGGGTCGAGGCAGGGATCAAGGCAAGCAGGGATACAATTGCCAGGGATCCAGGAGACAGACACTAGTGACACAGGGGCCACTGCGGGCACAGGAGACACTGGAGGCAACTGGAGGCACAGGTGACTCAGGGATTTCCACAGACAGACAGGAACACTGGAACAGCACAGGGAAGTTAGCTGGGAACCAACAGATTGGACAACAAAGGGTTAACGCAGGAGCTGGACAGACTGGAAACACTGAATTAGGCACCAGGTGAACAGAAGCTAGCTCACAGAACTAGGAGCTCTGCACAATAGAGACACGTTGCACAGAGTGCACTGTGTGAGCTAGCGAAATAGCCAGGGCTGGTCAAGAGGCGATTTTCTTATTGGCCAGCGGATTGGATTGAATTGATAAAGCTTGGAAACAGAGGCACGCCCAGCATCAGAACTGCCCGCATGCACAGGAAAGAGGCGTCTGCGCTTTGGAGGGGAAGATGTAAGTGTGACATCCCACCACCACAATATCCTTTTTGGGTTGATTTTTGGCTACTTCTAAAACTGCTAATACTGTAAAATATTGGTTACTGCTGGTCTGCCTCGTACAAAACCCACCTGTGAAGGGGAAATTAATTTAGGTAGTAAAGAAGCCAACCTATCTGCCACTATTTTGGATAAAATATTTGCATTCAAATTAATTAAAGAAATCAGTCGGTATGAATCTGGCAATCTAGGGTCACCGTCTTTAGTAACACTTTTATATAAGCTTCCTTGCCGACAGGGAAATATACACCCACCTCCCACATATGATTATCTAAATCATTCAAAGTAGGGAACAGTTCTATCTTCATCAATTTAAAAAACTATGCGGTAAAACCATTGGGACCAGCTGCTTTCCCATTTAACAAGTTGGAAATTGTGGATTGGATTTCAAACATAGTAAATGGAGCATCTAACATGTCCATTTGTACTTTAGTCAATTTGGGTAATATAACCGCCTGTAAATATTGTTGTGCTGCCAATTTATTTATGGACCCAGTAGTGTATAACTTTAATAGTATGAGGCAAGGGACAAATTGATTTCTTCTGAACAGGAAGATAACTGACCTCCTGGTGTAAACAAAGTGAGTAAATTTGGTTTAACTCCCCTGGCTGTCTAATTATGTCAGTATGTCAAAAGTGGTACATTGTTTTGCGTGGAAATTTGTTAATTAATCTTTTAGGCCTGTTAGGAATAACTCCCAGATATGATAAAGTTTAAAACACAAATCACAAAAAAAATATAATAAAATAATTATACAAAATAATGAAATAATATAATACATTTAATTTAATAATTTTATTAAAAAAACTTTAAATTTGTCCAAACAAGGGTACAATAAAAGAATAAACTTGGATTTAATATTTATTACAAAGTAATCTGCTTTTAAATTTCCCGCCAGGCAAGCCTCCCCAGCGTACCGACACTTCATGCATCACATCGATCAAGCAGAGGATGTGATGAAGAAGCCGGCCAGGGATCGCTGGAGGACACCACTGGATCATGGGGAGCAGATAGGATTTGTGTGGCTCGGGGAGAATTTTAGGTACCAAAATCGGTAACCCTGAGCCACACTCAGGAATACCGCTAGGGTGGTTAAAAGAAGGACATACTAAATTTGCTAACATCTTCCCCAATTTGTTACCAAATATATGAAACTTGATATTCACTAGGTTTTGTTTAAATTGTGCTTTCTCTAACCAACAATCAAATTGCTTCTTCGCCTCTTACCATTCAGTTCTAGTTTATGAAGTAGGATTAGGATTCAAAGGTTGTTGAGCCTCTCTTAACTCTCTTAAGACTTGAAAATACTTATCCCAAGTTAGTTTTTTGTGTTTCGATTTAAATGCCATTAGCTTGCCCATGAGGCAGGCCTTTCCTGCTTCCCAGTATAGAATTGGGGTCGTAATTTTTTAACACTGTCCAAAGCCCGGGATACTGATACAAATGAAAAGGACAACGCCATAGATATGCCTCACCTCTCAGAAAAGTATCTAAAATCAACATTATTGGGGTGTGGTCAGAGACAACCATTATACAAATTTTTGGGGATTCTACTAATGTTCTTAGTGTTAAGGAACAAAATAGATAATCCAATTGTGTTGGGAATCATGCACTGGAGAATAGAAAGCCATTATAACAGATGCCGTTCTCTCCAAACATCATGTAGATGCATGTCTTCCACATATTCCGCTAAACAAGTTATCCCTATGTGCTTCGGTTTAGTGGAGGCCCCAGTAGAGTGTTGAACAACATCTTTGTCCTCTTTGAACTTTGTCCTCCTATTTTCCAAAGAGATCATAACCATATTCAAATCCCCACCCAATAATTGCTGGGAATTTTGATCTTGTGATACCCAGCTAGCTAAGGTTCGAAAGAACTGCGTGTTTGGGGAGTTAGGAGCATAAATATTGTATATAGACATTTTCCTGTTTGCGAGTTCCAATACTAATTCGATAATCCTCCCTTCTTAATCTGTAGCACAGGAGAGTGTTTTACTCTGTAGCTGTTTAAAAAGGATTAGTACTCCAGCCTTCTATTCTATTGATGGGGATCCATAAAGCTCCCCTACCCACAATTTCCATATCCTATGGAAATCTGAAGCATCAAGATGGGTTTCTTGTAAAAATGCGATATCAGTTTTTTTTTTGTCTTCGTACAGCCATTCTTTTATGCGGGGATCGTAAACCCAGTGTCATTACTCTAATAGTGATAAAGCATGCTTCTAATGGCCTGGTATGTAACCTTTCTAAAAAAACAGTGTGCTCTGTCTCTCTTGATAAAGTCCCACCCTTCTTCCTGAACATTGGATTATAGTTTTAGGGCTTAGTTGATTGACTAATCATACAAATGTTGGTCTGAAACATTGGGCAAAGAAGGACAAAAACAGAACTAATAATAAACATACTTAAATATAAAACAATGAAATTGGATGGAAGGCAAAAAAAAACCTTGGTACAATTTGCTTCAACAGGGGAAAAAAATTATTTCCTGATTCTGTGAGGCAAGCGGGTGTTTCCTGGATTACAGTTTATACTGGATACTGGTTTTCCTGGATTACAGTTATATTCTGTGCTGCTGGAAAAGCATCCGGCTTTTTCTTAAAGCAATCTATAGAACTTGCTGAAACTACTTTCTGAGGGGGCCTGTTCCACATTTTTTAGAGATGTTAGAGATGCAAAGAATCCCTTCCTTATCTGGAGCTAAAACTTTTTTTCCTCCAGAGGCAAAGAATACCTTTTTGTTCTTTGTAATGATCCCAAAGTGAATAATTGGAAAGCGAGTTCTCCATATGGACCATTTATATATTTACACAGGGTGATCATATCCCCCCTTTAACGTCTCTTCTCAAGGGAGAAAAGATTCAGTTCAGCTAACCTCTCCTCAAAGCTCTCCTCCATTCCTTTTATTAGTTTAGTTGCCCTTCTCTGCACTTTCTTCGATGTCCTTTTTGTGAACTGGTGCCCAAACCTGGACTGCATATTCCAAGTGTGGTCTGACCAATGCTTTGTACAGAGGCAGGATTATCTCTTCATCTGTGCAGTCTATTCCTCTTTTATTACAAGAAAGTACTTTGCAAGGTTTTGATATTGCAGCTAGCTTAGCTTTGCAAGTCTATGATCTACCAGAACCCTTGGATCCTTTTTCATTCCCGACTCCCCCAAATGTATATGTATTCCCTGTTGACAGTATGAAGCATGTTGTTAGCCCCCAATGACATATCTGGGGTATGCTAGTAGATTATTGACATCCTGTATTGACTTAATTCCATTACATAGTTTGTTGTCATCTGCAAACACAGAATTTGTACTTTTAATTCCAAACTCTTTATAATTTATAAAGAAGTTAAACAGTAGGTCCCAATACTGAACCCTGGGGTACACCACTAATACACTTCAACCATTCAGAGTATGAATCATTAATCACTACTCTCTGGTTGCGGTCTTTAAGCCAGTTCTCTAATCATTTACAGATTGACTTTTCTAAACCTATTGACCCTAACTTGCATATTAACCGTTTGTGGGGTACTTTGTCAAATGCTTTAGCAAAGTCCAAATACTATATCAACTGCCATTCCACTGTCTACCAGTTTACTTACTTCCTCATAAAAAGAGAGTAAGTTTGTTTGACAACTTTGGTCTTTCTTGAAGCCATGCTGACTGTTACTTATATTATTATTTTCTAGCAGAAATTCCTCTATCTGGTTCTTTATCAAAGTCTCTAGGACCTTTTCAACTATGGATGTTAATCTAACTGGTCTGTAGTTACCTGGTAATGACTTTGCTCCAATTTTGAAGATAGGAACCACATTGGCCTTACGGCAATCCATTGGTACCATGCCGGTGAGAGTCTCTAAAAATTTTAAATATTGGCTTTGAAATAACTGAGCGCAGCTCTTTGAGGACACATGGATGAATCCATCGAGTCCTGGTGCTTTGTCAACCTTAATTTTGCCCAATTGTTTCTCAATCATATAAATTTTGAGCCATTGTGACTCATTTAGGCTGGGTCTACATGGACGTTTTTAAAAATGCATGTAAACGTTCCTACTGCGTTAAAATGCGTTTCTATGCTATTTTGTTAGCGGTTTAAAGCTTGCCTTTAAAACGCTGGGAAACGTCTATGCGGTGTTTTTCCTGTGTTTACCACGTTTGTCGTGTTTTTAACACATTTTCTTGCATTTTAACGCGTTTACCTTTCAAGTGCTTAAAAACATGGGTAAAGGCCCCATTAAATTTAATGGAAGTGTTTACCCTTGTTTTCCCACGTTTTTGGGCATTTTCCAGCTTAACCCCACGGTTTAATTTTTTAAATGTTGCCACCAACGTTATAGATAATGCTCATGAGCGTGCCTGAAGGAAACAGATTAGATTAGCCCATTGGAATGCTTGGGAATTTCAAACATGGGCTTTTAAAGCCTCAGGTTAAACGCTGAGGAAAACGTCCATGTAGACTTAGTGACATTGCTTTTATGAAATTGGACCTGAGCTCTGCCATTTTCCTTTGTGTACAGAAATCTAAAAAAGTGTTTAGTAAATGTGCCTTTTCCTTATCCCCAGTTACCAACCCAGAGACATCCTTTAAGGAGCCTACATGCTCAGATCTGATCTTTTTGCAAAAAAAAAAAAAAAAATGGGGGTTGCCTTACTTTCCTTTGCAATCTGTCTTTCAATTTAAAGTTTTGCACATTTTTCCTATTCTTTACGTCTTTTGTTAAATTGTTTTAAAATGATAAAGGTGATCCTTTATCCGTGAGCTACATTGGTTTTAATTTTAGCCTCCTAAACGTATTACCCATTGGAATAAATTTTTCAGTGTGCTTGTGTGGAACAGACTTAAAACATTCCCATTTCTGTTCTGTCTTCTTTGAGGACAATATTATCTTCCATTCCAAGTCACAGAGAGCCGCCCTTGATGGAAAATTTGCTCTCTTAAAATTAAATGTTTTTATCTTTCCTGTTTTTACTTCCTGTTTACAGCTTAGATTAAATGAAATCATAAAATGGTCACTGCTACCAAGATTCTCTTTTATTTGCTCATTTGTTATATGCTCTGCCTTGTTAGAAAAAACTAGGTCTAGCAGAGTATCATTTCTAGTTGGGGCTTCTATAAACTGTACCATAAAATTATCTTGTATTAAATTAATACATTTCCTCCCTTTTGCTGTAGTGCCATTACTCCAGTCAATGGGCCTGATTTAATAAAGCTCTCCAAGGCTGGAAAGGATACAATTTCTTTAGTGAACCTAACCTTGAATGGATTTTTTCAAAGTTATTTGCTATTTGTTAGCATGTTTTGAATCTTTGTCCATACCTATTTCAGGTTTGCTGAATCAATCAGCTTCAACGATGAAAGTGTATCCTCTCCAACCTTGGAGAGCTTTAATAAATCAGTCCCAATGTCAGGGTAGGTAAAATCTCCCATGATTAAAACATTTCCAGATTTTGCTGCTTTTTCTATCTGTGCTAGTAGTTGATTCTCTGTTTCTTCCTTAGCACTGGGGGGTCTATTGCAGACTCCTATAATTAATTGCGTAATATGTATCACCACATTCAACGCTACCTATAATGTCTCAACCTCATCACATGCTGCATCAACAATTTCTTCTTTTACATTCACTTTCAGATCACCTCTCACATACAGACAGACACCACCACCTTTTCGTTTGACTCTGACATGACAGTATTACCAGGAATATTGACAGTCCAGTCATTTGAAGAACGCAATAGCAACTAAGTTATAATGCGCTTAAGGCTTCCAACTCCCCTATTTAGTTTGCCAGACGTCTAGCATTGGTGAACAGGCTCTTTATACCATTGCTGCACTTACCAGCACTGTTTGCCAAATCCTTTTGTTTTTCAGTACAAATAGTACTGCGCAATTCAATGTTTGTGTGTAACTTAGGAAGATCCTAATATTTATCCATAACCTCCCCCCAACTATACCCAATCCACCCTCCACTAGTGGCTGACCCCTGTCTGAGCTTTCTGCCACCTTATTTAACTGTCCCACCCGCCTCTGTCCTAGCCTAAATATCTCTCCACCATTCCCCTAAATCTTTCCCCTAGCACAGCAGCCCCCCTTCCATTTAGGTGCAATATAGGGCATACAGGTTGTACCCCAATGAAAAGTCAGCCCAGTGCTCTAAAAACCCAACCCCTTCCCTATTACACTAGGAGTTAAGCCATGTGTTTAGCTGTCTAAGCTCCCTCGGCCTTTCCTCTGTAGCGCATGGCACAGGCAATATTCCAGAAAATATAACCTTGGAGGTCCTTTCTTTCAACTTGAAACCTAGTTCTTTAAACTGATTTTTAAGGATCCTCCATCTTCCATCTATCCTGTCATTGGTTCCAACATGGACCAAAACAGCTGGGTCATGCCCAGCCCCTCCAAGTAGTTTGTCCACTCGGTCCACCACATGCTGAACCCTGGCACCAGGGAGACAGCAAACTATTCGGTTAAAGGGATCCGGGCAGCAAACTATTTTATCAGTCAGATCATAGAATCCCCCACGACAACTAATTGTCTATGCTTTCCTGTATTGCCTTCCCTACCCCACCTTACCCATGGGCTGCTCTCCCGGCTGTTAAGAGTAGCAGCAACATCTAGACTTGCCACCACTGGGTCTGCCACCTGCACATCCTCACATAACTTTGCAAATTTGTTAGGGTGCTCAAACACAGGGCTGGCCTCCCTTTTCTGGGTGCCCTTACCACTCATGACCACCAATGTGAGCATCAGTATGGCTAGCAGTTAGACAAGCTTCCGGAAGTTTCTATCTGAATTAGGAGGAGATAACCTACCTACCTGCCTGCCTAGGTTCCTTCCCTGCCGCCATCTTGGCATCACTCACCCTCCGCATCTCCTGTCCAATAATGGCAGCCGCTGCACACTGAATTTACGTCCAGGTATTTGTCTATCAGTAGATGCAGGGTTGTGAGTAGTGAGAGATTGCACACTCTCGCTTTCAGGCGATCATGAATGCAAATTCCCTTCGGGTGTCTTGGAGCCCCAGTTTCTTGTGTCTTCAAATGAGGAGCCATAATCTGAAGTTACACACCTTTCATTTTAAATGCAGCGTTAGCCATATATACTATAGGGTATGAAAAGGAAACCATTTTGGAAATTATGTAATAATGTTGAAAAGTGGATCTCCCACAAACCTTCGATGTCTGCTTGCATAGAGGGGAAACACCTGTAGGCCTTGGTACATTCAGGGTATATTTAGCCCTTGAATATTAGGTGACAATAATTTCAGAGATAACCAGTGGTTCCCCCTCACCAGCCACACCCAGAGTAATAGGTAAGAACAAAATGAATAGCAAGAGACATAACACTGTAAAAAAGTAATATAATATTTGTTTGGGCGTATAAGGAACAGGATAGTGTTCTTCTGTATCATAAAAAAATATAAGTTACAGCAGCAATTTAATAGGAACATATAATATAAATACGTGTATATGTGTGTGTGTGGTGATGCCCCATAGATGTGTGTCTTACAATATGGTTACAATATGTAATATACAAGCCCATACATTCAAATATGGTCATACATACAAAAATTGAGAACAAAAATATTATGAACATGAACAGTTGCTCCAGCCTTCTGGACAGTCTCAAACTCCAAAATAGCATCAACTCTGTCAGGTATTATAGATAGCCCACATATGTTCTGCCCCTCACTTGTTCAGTCACATACATTATTATGACATTATAAAAAATTATGATTTTGATTTAACAAACACAACATACCAAATAACATGAAATGCAAACATACAATCAGACAGCAATATAAATTTTGCAACACAGCATATAACAAAGTAGACAATCAGCTTGGCAGGCATTTGACTGCGAAGCCTATGGTCAAAGGTAGGTGGCAGTGTCTACCGAACACAGGGATTGGGGAGCGTGACGAGCTTCAAAGACAGCAAGATGGCTGCCTTTTAACTCGGCTCTGTGTGACTGGACTTGCTATCAGGGGAGCTAGCGCATTACTACCCTTTTTATCTATGAATTTGGATGCTGTCACTTCCGCTTACCTTTCAGTCACCGATGGGAAGACACTCACATTCATCGGGCGGAGGTGCTGGCCAGAAATCATTGTGACCTATGCTTTCCCGTACTGTCCCAGGCAGAAGCTCTGGTGGGTTTTATACCATGCCCCAAATTGACCTCATCCATGGTAGACCTGATGGGCTTCGGGCTATCAAATCCATCAAGCCGGCCTAGGCGCCAGGCCCAGATCGGTTCTCTGCTCAACATTAAAAAAAGTTCCTCAAACTTTTCGCCTCCCATTTAATTGTTATTTCCACCTCTACTCTTCTCCCGGTGCTGATACATAAGGACCAAGTGGGCTTTGTACAACATTCATTTCTCAATATTATGAGCTACATGGGTCACATCAAGATCCCGGACTTCTTGCTATCCCTCCACTCTACCCCTCACCCACAGCACCTTTTTGCTACCTTAATCCATATTCCTTACTATTTAGTATTGAATGGTAAACTCATCAAGGGTGCCCCTGTCACCCATACTTCTTGCTTTGGCCCTAGAGCCATTGGGGATACTTATTGTAAGGCCCTGGTCAGTACCAGTATTCTCCAGACACCAGTCCCCCAATCTAATCCTGCAGTCTAAACCTATAGCAGCCCCTGCTCAGCCTCAGGAGACTGGTTGCGTCTCTCTGCACTCGGTTGCCCCCAGGACTTGCAAGGGATGGTGTCGGGGGATAGGCCGGCAGCTGACCAGGAGCCCACAGATGCAGAGTACAGAAATTACCAGGAAACAAGCCGAAGTCAAACACAGGAGATCAGTCCACCAAGCAAGGTACAAAGGAAAAGACACAAGCAGAGTCGGGGTCACAGACAAAGGTCGGTCAAGGCTGAGCTCAAGCGGATAGTCAGGAACAAGCAAAGGTCTGTTCAGGCTGAGTTCAAACGAATAGTCAGCAACAGAAAAACACTCCAGAATCTCTCCAGCTCAGATAAGCCCAGCTAACGCTATTACAGGCCCAGAAGACTGGAATCAGAAGGGCTATAAAGCGGCAGCAGCCAATGACAGCATGGGATTACATAGGAACCACTCTGCTAATCAGCTGCAACACAGCTCCAATTTTAGTGCAGGGGATGCCGAGAGGGAAAACACAGCTACAAGGAAACAAGCATGCTGCAACCCTCAGAGCACTTATCCTAGAATTCCTGTGCGAGCGCAGCCACCGGGGGGAATAGGTTGAGCACGCCCTCCTGCGGTGGGGCACCGCCTGATATTGTAGGTCCAAAGAGTGTTTCCTAACACCTATTTACTCCAATCCCAAAGTGCATGGGATCACTCTAGGTAACCGCCAGTACAAGCTAAGTTTATTTGCAGATGAGATCCTTCTGACACTTTCCCAACAACACATATCCTTGCCTAACCTCCTCTCTATTGTCGCACAATTTCCCGAGATATAAGACAATCAATCAATGAATAAAAGTAAGTGGCCTTGAACACTCCCAAGGGATATTGTGTCATGCTTGCAAGGAAACTTTAGTTTTAGCTGGGCTACCAAGTACCTCACATACTGACTCACACCATCACTTGAAGCACTATATATTACCAAATATCCTTCCAAGTTCCAAAGTCTACAATCATTGCTTTTCTAATGGTTCCTTCAGAGCCTTCCCTACATGCGGAGAATACGCATGGTCAAAATGACCATACTACGTAAGCTACTTTACCTATTTAAGGTCTTGCCTATACCTCTTAGGTCTAACGCACTTAAAGCTTTCCAACATGCATCATGAAGTTCTATTGGGGTTTGGTCAGGCCTCGAGTAGTGAAGACCATCATGTTTGTGCACTGATGCACTGGTGGAATAGGGGGTCCCAAATTTCCGTAAATATTGGCAGGCTGCACAGTTGGCCCCTTTGGCTTTCATGTTTGAGGGTGACTCGGCGCCCCCTTGGGTGTCACACTTACTTCTTCCCCTCTAAACCTCAGACACCTTTCTCCTGTGCATGCAGGCAGTTCTGATGCTGGGCATGCCTCTGTCCAAGCTTTATCAAGTCCGTCCAATCCACTGGCCAAAAAGAAAATAGCATCTTGACTAGCCCTGGCTATTTAACTAGCTCACACACTGCACTCTGTGTTCATGCAATGTGTCTTTATTGTGCTGAGCCCCTAGTTCTGTGCGCTAGTTCCTGTTCACCTGCTACTTAATTCGGTGTTTCCTCTGTCCAGCTCCTGCGTTAACCCCTCGTTGTCCAGTTTGCTGGTTCCCAGACAACTTACCTGTGCTGTTCCAGTGTTCTTGTCTGTCTGTGGATATCCCTGAGTCACCTGTGCCTCCTGTTGCTTCCATTGTCTCCTGTGTTCCCTGTGCCCGCAGTGGCCCCTGTGTCACTACTGTCTGTATCCTTGATCCCTGGCAATTTACCCCTGGCGTGTGACCTGACCTCCCTTGCTTGCTGCCTTCCTCGACTTCTTCTGCTTTTCCCACCTTGGTGTGCCAAAGGACTGCAACCTGGCAGTAAACAGTAGTGCAACATCCTCACCATCAGAGGCTCTGAAGAAACTGTCACTGTTTCACTGTCAAGTTTCGCATTAAAAAGCGCTAGATGGGGCAACAATTGGTTAGTATTACCTGTGACACAGTTATTAAGTCGGAAAACTGACTGCCAGAAGATTTGTATAGCTGGTCAGTTCCATTGCAAATGTTCTAGTGGTGACAAGGGAAAAGCACATTTAGGGCAAGCTTCCAGTCTTTGAGTGGTGGAACATGTGTTAATTTTTAAATTCAACACATAGTATGCTCTATGAATAATTTTAAATTTCAGTTCACGCCACATTTCACTAAATTTATATTTTCTAACGGAAGCCCAGCTGTTTTCTAATAATTCCAGTGTATCTGAAAAGCAGCAGTTTAAATACTCGGCCCATCTAATCACAAACATCAAAAAAGATTCATTATCTGGCGAGTTGTCCAATAACAATGGATATATATTAGAAATCGAGTGCTTAGACTCGGGCGTACCTAAACTATGCACTAGTGAAGGTGGTAGGATGGATATGGGTACATGGCCCAGCCGGGTAAAAAAAGCAAATTTCACCTGTAAATAGTAAAAAAAAGGATGGAAAGGAAAAACAAATTTAATGCTGAGAATATCAAAGGGTAGCAGGTGATTAGTGTAATCCAGTAGGTCCCCCAAACATGTAATACTCCGCCTTTCTCAGAAAGGCCTTTGCCTTGTTAAAATTGGCAAAGTTTTTTAGTTTCTTGCCAGGCTAATAAGGTGTCCCGCAATAGCAGATTAGTGCGCATGGCAGTCCCAGTGACCAAGACCATACTAAAAGCAATTCTAATTTAACCACTGTATAAAAAGAAGTATTATGCCACCAATCTTTTACATAACGTAATAAACATGCCATGTTAAGCTTGTGTATATCTGGAAAATTTAAACCAAGATTTTGTTTGGACCATGATACCTTGGACCTAACAATCGGGGGGCTCCTACCCTGCCACAAAAAGGCAGTAAATGCGGAATGTCATTTCCGGACATCTGAATGGCGGAGCAAAAACAGTAGTGTCTGCATAGGATAGAGCAACCGTACAAAGCTAATCATTTTTACCAAATGACACCTCCCCCATATGGGATAGAGGCAGGTTTTCTAAGCGGGTTGTTTTTCAATTTATACATATGTGGGACGTTTTGCGTAACTTGAACTCCTAAATACGTGAAGGCGTATTGAACCACTCTTTGTCCTAACTGCTTTACCACCATCATTAACCCCAAAGATGGCAACAGTTGCAGACACATCAATTCGCTTTTCTTATAATTAATGCGAAACCCAGAGAATGAGCCAAAAAACTGAATATGTTGTATCACCAAAGGTAAATCATTCTGTGGGTTACCCAGAAATAACATTATATCATCTGCAAACATAGCCAACCACACCTGTTTGCTCTGAATACTAATCCCTTTAAACACGTTGTAATCATGGAAGGATATCACTAAGGGCTCTATGGCCAGATTAATTAGGAGTGGCGACAGCGGACACCCCTGACGCGTCCCTCTACCTAATAAAAAATTGTGACAAGACTCCCGCCACCTTTATTTGGGCAGTTGGATTAGAATACATTGCTGTTATAAATTGTTGAAACAAACCAGCAAAATCAAATTTATGAAGTACAGTGTGTAACCACAGCCATTCAATGCTGTCAAACACCTTCTCTGTGTCGAGTGCCAATAGAGCATCCAAGGCGTAGGAGGGGCCAGACAACCTGTTATGTTCCAAAACTGTCAGCAACTTTCACACATTGTAAGCAGTGAACTTGAACAAAACCAGCTTGGGCAGGACTCACCAATTTCCGTAAAAGCGGTGCCAAATGTTCTGCTAAAATCTTAGATAGAATTTAACATCAACATTAAGAAATGATATGGGACAATATGATCCAGGGCCCAACAAATCTTTATGCTTTTTTAGCAACACTTTGACCTATGCCTAATGCCCAGAAAGCAAATATGAGGACATTGCAAATGTGTCATTATATAGATATTAAGGGAAAAAAGTAAAAGAGCAGGCTTTTAAAGGCAAGGTAAAATATATTAGTGGTTTATTGTGATGTGTTCAAACATTACTTCTAACAGAGTTCAACTGAACACTATTAAATATACAGTATTCAACAAATATAAGAATAGTGGTTTTACACAATTATACATGGTCACACGATGTACAATGTACAATACCCAATGCGTCCCGCCATTAAGCTTCCTCAGGGGATTTGCTTGAGATTGTAGTCTTGTTGAGTCATATACTATCACAATATGTAAGGAAAAAATGCATTGACTCAATGTAATATAAAAATCTATTTAAACATAGTAGTATTTTAGC
Organism: Pyxicephalus adspersus; assembly: GCF_032062135.1. Taxonomy (NCBI): domain Eukaryota; kingdom Metazoa; phylum Chordata; class Amphibia; order Anura; family Pyxicephalidae; genus Pyxicephalus; species Pyxicephalus adspersus. Next base: position 50,829,249 of record NC_092867.1, read on the forward strand.
ACATAGGTATATTATCAGTTACTTACAAATGTAAAACCACTATGAAAAGGTGAAGATAAAAACATCTGTCGAATAGCCACAACCAATATACCCCAAACAAAGGGGGAGAGGAAGAAGTTAAAGTATTAGCTGAAACAAATTATGCAATTTATGAATATATGTAAAAGGAGAGGGAGAGGGAAAAAAAGTAAATAAACATGGTAAGTTAAAACAAAATATTAAGGCTAGATCCTATACTAGCAAAGTATCGAGACTCATAGAGTAGGTATTTACATTCCAAGTAGAAGATGGAATGGGGTTTATTGTAAGATTTACTGGTAATTGGTGATTACTGAGGAAAATAGAGGCTTCTGGAAGAATAACTGGGTACAAATAAAGATCAAAATTATAATACCAAAAGTAAGAAGTAAAGTAAGTAAGTAAAAATAAAGAATCTTAACAGGTAATTATGAATATTGATGAATTACTTGTAAAAAAGGCATGGACTGTCTGGATATAAGGGAAAGGTTTGTTTTTACTGATATTCAATGCTGTTAACCAATAAGAAAGCAAGGATAATATTGGTGTGAGAAAAGGGAGGAAAAATCAAAATGGTTGAAGGAAATGATTTACAGTAACTTACATGACTTTGAGGATGCTGTGAAATGGATAAAGAAAGATATATAGAGGGAATAAGTGCATGAGATCTATAAAAAGGATACATTTCAGTTAAAATAATTGGTGGAGTCAAAAATGAAACGCTGAATAGGTGTTGCAAAGAAGAGGGGTTTTTTTTAATGCTTACTAGGAATATCATTGGTGGTATTATTCAGGCGATTTATGATCCACAGCAGATGGGGTATTAAATCTAGTGTGAAGAACAAGGGTCTAAATAAGGATCATTGGTGGTACAGGTGACATGAGGTTAAAGTAAATATAATAAGGAAAGGAGTACATACTGAAAAAAATAGTTGATGGTGTGCATGGGATAAGAAGCGTGATGCTGGCAGTCAGCCTAAGAAGGTCTGAACTGGTCGGCGTCACGTCCTTATATAAGAGATAAAGTGGTATCGATTGTGTAGTGGGGAGCGAAATCTCGCAAGATCGTGCAATTCGTATGTGACTTATGTTGTAAGAGACGAGATCTTGCAAGATCACTCCATCTCACTGAAGTCAGCTGGCACATGGTTGGGCGGAGGAAGCACTTCCGCCCTTACTATGTATAGGAAAGAGCGGAAACATTAATGTGAGAAAACGTGAGAAAGAGACATAAATATTACTTATTTATACCTGCTGTTACGGGGTATATAGTTTACTGTAGTTTGGAAGTGATATTAAAATATAACTTAATAAAAAATAACAGTTCTAATCTATTGCTAAACAGGTATAGGTGTTTAGATGTGGGTCTGTTGCTATATAAATATACATGTATTGGGTATGGAAAAGTAAGAAGTTAAACATACAAACAAACACTATAGGATGTAGTGTTATCAGAAAAATAAAATAATGAATCAATTACGAGAAAAAAGGGGGGGGGGCGGGAGGAGGGTTTTATTAGTTGTTTTTTTTAACCCATTATTATCCCCCTTACCTGTACAGGCAGAATGCCTATATATTTGCAGGTACTCGGTGCCGGAAAAAAAAATTCAAATCCAAGCGGGGGAGGGGTGGGAAAAAGCATGAACCCAAGGGACAGGTCGCAAAGCCACCAAATGGGCACCAATGTTGATATTCCTTAGCATTGGTGTCCCGGTCCTCCATGGGGTAGGTAAATATGGGTAAAGTCCAAAAGAATATATGAAAAAAATATGAAAATATGTCAAAGTAGGGTCTCAGATGTTTTTATTTCACCAATTGTTGAATACAAAACTTACCAATTACAGTTATTTAAGTCTACAGTGTAATAAAATTACTTAGTTACAATAAGTATCATATTTGATATCATTTGGGATTTGGGAAAATGAATGGCATCTGGCCTGTCTGCTTATGCAGCTCCGCATTGGGCTGTTCCATGGACGCAAGTAATGCTGGGAATTGAAGTGCCAGCATCACTCGCGCCTATGGAACAGCCCTCTGCCTATGTGGCTCCGCATTGGGCAGTTCCATAGACGCAAGTAATGCTGGGAATTGAAGTCCCAGCATCACTCGCATCTATGGAACAGCCCTCTGCCTATGCGGCTCCGCATTGGGCAGTTCCATAGACGCGAGTAATGTTGGGAATTGAAGTCCCAGCATCACTTGTCTTCTGTTTCTCTTCTGGGATTGGTCGCTATTTCTAGCTCACAGCAGGAGAAATAAAATTACTCAAATCTGCAGGTAACAAAAATAAAGTACAAGATAATCATCTGTGTGAAACCATCAAAAAGAGATGTCACCCTTTTCTGTCTCTTTTGTAAATAACTTTTCTTTCTAACGAAGATATCGTTAGATATCAGACATTGAAGATATCAGACATGGGCACATAATTTATACATGTGTAACATTCATTTCATTATTGGGTGTCAATTGATTATTAACATTCAGGCCATCTTTATTCAAATCTATTCAAGAACTGTAGCTAGGGGCCAATTAGTGCTTACATTGCATTGCCAAGTATTTTCTTGTTCCAGATCGCATGTTAAGCAATACCTCTTTGTTTCCATTTAAAAAATGTTTTATATTTAATTTGAAGGAATTACTTCCTATTTTTTAAATATATAACTTAGTCTGAGTTTTTACTTTCGGCTCTCTTTGTATTTGAGTTTGACACCCATGCTCTATCCTATCCAATTAGGTTGCACCCTGTAATTTTTTTTTTTCTGGAGCCATGTTTTCGTCCTAGCACTTAATATTTTCCTTACCTACAGTTTCTAATCTGATGTAAACAATTAATTAACATTTTTTTTTCAATACTTCACAGAGCATATTTTGGCCTAACTTTCTATCCTCCACCCTTTTTTTCAGTGTTCACTGATTATTCCCTCCATATATCTTCCTTTATCCATTCTACAGTGCCCTCAAAGTCATGTAAATTACAATAATAATTTCCTTCAACCATTTTGATTTCTCCTCCCTTTCCTCACACCATTATAATCCCTGCTTTCCTATTACTTAACAGGATTGAATATCATTAAAAACCTTTCCCTTATATCCAGACAATCCATGCCTTTTATTTTACAAGTAAGTCATAAATATTCATAATTACCTGTTAGATCATTTATTTTTAGTTTTCTTACTTTTAGTATTATAATTTTGATCTTTATTTGTACCCAGTTATTCTTCCAAAAGCCTCTATTTTCCTCAGAAATCACCAATTACCGGTTAATCTTACAATAACCCCATTCCATCTTCTACTTGGAATGTAAGTACCTACTCTATTAGTCTGGAAACTTTGCTAGTATAGGATCTAGCCTTAATATTTTGTTTTAACTTACCATGTTTTTTTAATCCCCCCCCCCCTCTTTTCTCTCCCCCTTATCCTTTCCAGCCTCCCCTCTCCTTTTACATATATTCATTAATTTTATAATTTGTTTCAGCTAATACTTCAACCTCTTCCTCTCCCCCTTTGTTTGGGGTATATTGGTTGTGACTATTTGGCAGATGTTTTTATCTTCACCTTTTCACAGGGGTCTTACATGTGTAAGTATCTGATAATATACCTACGGTATGTGCTAAAATACTCATGTTTAAATTGATTTTTGTGTACTACATTTAGTTAATGCATTTTTCCTTACATATTGTGATTGTATATTACTTAACTAGACTACAATCTCAAGCAAATCCCCTGAGGAAGCTTAACGGCGAAACGCGTTGGAAATTTGAGATTTTTGACATTATATACCAATGTGGCCATGTATAATTATGTAACACCACTAATCTTGTATTTGTTGAATAATGTATATTTAATAGTGTTCAGCTGAAATCTGTTAGAAGTAATGTTTGAACACATCACATTAAATCACTAATATCTTTCACCTTGCCTTTAAAAGCCTGCTCTATAACTTTTTCCCCTTAATATCTTTAACTAATTCAGGCTTGGCATTTCTAAAGTTGTGATTTTTTGACAAGCCCTCCTGGACCCGTTTTACATATTTGTGTCATTATACAGTTTTGATAACGCAGGGGTAACCTGGTCATCATGTATTTTATAAAATTCAGATGGCAAGCCATCGGGTCCAGGCACTTTGGCGTTAACAGAGCGTTTGATGGCTGATACAATCTCTTTCGATGTGATAGGAGAATTCAGATGACACAAGTCCTCTTCCGAAAGCTGGGGCAACATTACTTGATCCAAAAAAGATTGTCCCTGTGAGGAATCTCCTCCTTTTGATGTATATAAAGATTCGTAATAGGCAGAGTTTCCAGTTGCTGCACAGAATTGTTAACATCTCTGATGCTCGTGATCCGTGGGGGTGTTCCAAAACCTTTAGCTAAATTTGCAAGCAAACATCCTAACTTGTTGCCATATCTGAAGAACACCACCGAACGATATGAACAAATGGTCGTGTCATATTGATTCAACCAAAAATCACTTGCACGTTTAGTTTGGTCAACTACTGAGAGGGATTCTTTGTAGACCAGGTAAGCTTGGCGAGCTTGGGCACATGGAATCTATGCGGGACATAGTTGAATGTACCGCAGAAATATGCATAAACTCCCTTTCCAGGGGGTGTAGGTTTCTCCATGAATCAGTCTGATTGGTAGTTGAGAAAAACAGTTGATAGAATACATTGTTAGACACAATGGAACCTTGTCTCAGTGGAAGTGGAAGTCTATCTTCCATTGTACTGGCAGTAGCATTAAAGTCCTCTGCATCCAACATAGGAACTTGAGGAAGTCCTTGAGTAACAGGAAGAAGATTGTTGTAAAATGTCCCGTTGTCCTGATTGGCACCATAAACTGGCACAATTTTAATGGCATTGGTCGGGAACTGTAGAGTGAGAGAGGCCCATCTGCCATCTGTGGGGTCACACAATTTGGATGAAAGAGTATATTGGAGCTTTTTGTGTATCAGTATCATGACATGGCTGGAAAAAAGTGTTGCCTGAGGCCATCCCAGCAGAGCAGCTTCAAAGTTGTAAAACAATAGACATTCAGATAGAACAGCACAGAGAGGTGGGTAGATATCATTTCCAGCAATACAGCTGCCTTTTGCAGGAGGTAGGTATACCATAATAAAAACAACAAAAAAAGTCACAACCTGTAATATTTGCATGTGACATTTTTTCCCAATGAGGGAGCTGGGAAGTAAAAATTGCATTGATTTTCATCAAAAACTTTTTCCACACATACTTGCTTGGCTGAGTTGAAGTAACAACCATTTGAAAATGTAGTGTAAGGAAAAACAGTCAAACCGGCTCTATCTAGTGGGCAGTCATGGTATCTAATTCTTGTGTCAGTTTGGAATAGAAAAAACATTTCCCAGGTAATTTTAATGTAGTGAGTTTCTGCATTCATGACTGTGGGGACCCAGCAGGGTCCATTGAGTCTTAACGAGACCAGGGGGATTTTTCCATTTCTGTGTTTAAATTATCAGCTTCCTCAATTGAAGTAACAAAAGCAGCAGCCTGTTGGGGTTCTTTAAAAGTATATGCTTCTCCATCAGTAACAAAAATCTTCAGCACTGCCAGGTACATTAAGGCAAAGTTTAAACCTCTGGTAATCAATTGCTTGCACACAGGGGTAGAAAGCACGTCTGTGCTTGGTGGTTTTCGTTGAGTAGTCCGAGAAAAGTGGCACTTTACTATCCTCTACACAAAAATGGTCATGTGACCGATAGGCTTTGAGTAACTGAACTTTATCTTGAAAATTAAGATATTGGACTATTATCGGTCATGGATATGGCTTGTTGCGTTGTGGGGGTCCTAATCTGTGGGCCCTCTTCACTTTGCATAGGTATCTTAAATCCCAGCCTTTTTGGAATAGTGTGCGAACAGAGCTTCTCTTAATCAGATGCCTTGTTAGTTTCAGGTATTTTTATAATTCTTAAATTGTTGTGCCTGGACCGATTCTCCATATCAATACAGTTTTCCTGCAGTACAGTATATTGATCCCCCAATTGCTTCTGTTGCGATCGTACAGTAAGCAGATCATCTTCTAGATCACTTACCCTTTGTTGTAACTCATGGATGCTTTCCCCACGCTTAGTGACTGTATCAGTGATGGGTTGCAATTGTTGGGACAGTGTTTCAGAGAGGAGCTCAGCTAAACTTGGCTGCAGGTGTTAGGATACTTCCAGGGCCAATATTTTTGTAATCTATATTGATGCGATCTTGTGGGGAACTGTTTGCCCTACATGGGCTGGTGCCTTTCTCCATGTGGTCTGGAGCAGCATCCACCATCTTCGATGATCTTGGATGATTTTGTAAATAAAAATAATTTCCCCAAAAACATGTGGGGTTCCCTCCTTATTTGCCAAAAAAAGACCCTATTACATTTGGGACATTACTGGATAGGGAATGGGGCAACAAGTGTGAGTCCCCCCTCTATCTATAAAAAGACCTTATGGAGTCTAGTTTTCCCAAAATGGAAGGGGAAAAAAATATGTACCCCCTTATCTTTGGAGAAACCAGACCCACCTGGGAAAAGAGTACAGGTGGATAAAGTACCCCTTTTCCCATTCACCCAATCCCATAAAGGGTTAAAAAAAAAAACACCACATTTTTTTTTAAACTTTTTTTTTTTACTTTTTTTACTTGTGCTTTACATGATTCAGTGACTTTCCTATTCCAGAGATGGGTGCTTACATCCCTCACAGAGCTGCTGCTCTCCTGCCTTGCTTTTTGAGAAGATTTCTTTTGGAAAATAGCTCTCTGCAGCTGTTTTCCTGTGATGGGCTGAACAAATCTAAACAATGATGTCAGGTCGCCCAGGGAGGCTGGCTTTGACAACACAGATAACATAGATACTAAACATAGATATCAGTTTGCTTATTTTTTTCTCCAACCAGGGAAGAACTTTAATAGGACTTCACTTTACACATAGTGAGACTGGTAATGGAAATATAACTAAATGCGTTTTTCCTATTGCTCAACTTTAAATTCTAAAAATGAGCAGCTCAGGAGAGTTCCAAAAAAAAGAAACCAAAAAAAAGGATGAGTTTAAATGGCATGTTTAATGTAAATGGTATTTATCTGAAAACCTAACAAATAGTATTTGTTTTGATGAAGAAATGTATATTACATAATAAACTAACTTCTGTCTTTTTTCACAGCTTTTGCTTTGCTCTGTCGTGTGCTCTAATGGCTCTTGCTGGATATGACCATTCAGGTATGCAATTTATTGTCTTTTACACTGTTTAATGTTTAGCCACATCATTTATTTGCTGGTCTTTTAACTGCTTATTTTTATCTGGTTCACTAAAGTTTACTTTACTAAATTTCAAAGTAATTTGTTTTTTTTTTCTTAATCTGGCAATTATGTGGCTCTCTGTAGCACAAACTTAACAACCTTTTTTGAAAATGTTTGCCCCATAAACAAGCTTCTTTCTGTTACTCACCCTCTCTTCCTTTTTCATGTTTTGTACGGTTGTCTAAGACTACACTAAAGACGGGTCTATGGGTTGGGAAACAGAATTCCAAAATAAAACAACATTTTAACAGCTTTAGTTATGCTATTTAGTTATTACCCCCCTAGCAGTATTCCCGAGTCACACTCACACACTCATCACACACTGTAGCTTTTAACTAAAAAAACCCCACTTACCTTGCTCCCTTGTCGCCCCCTGCCATCCCGCTGGGACACATCCTTCCTCCTCGATCTCCAGCCGGCGAATGCAGCGACAATCTCTGGGGTTTCCTGGTGACATTGGTGCATGCGTCTTGTGTGGGCGGGAGGATTGGTGAGAAATTCAAATAATTTTGTATTAGATTCAATACAAAATAGCTGTATTGAGTCCAATACAAAGATATATTCATATAATATATATATAATTGTATTATATATAATATACATGCTACTGTATGGTTATATTACATGTTTAAATATTTTTTTTTTTAAGCAGATATTTGTGTTTTGGTATTTAAAGTTTAATAATAACTTTGTTACATTTATTAAAAAATGGTGAGTTATGTCTAAGAATTATAGCCTACAAAGAAAAATAAATTTCCATGCAAAAAAATTGTACCGCTTTTTCATGGAAATTTGGATGGGATTAGACTGCTAGGGAGGTTAAAATTAGAATTTTGGAGATAAAGGGATAATACTTAATGGCATAATTATTATTTATTGTTTTTTATAAAATCTAATGTTTTAAAAAATATGTAAAATAACTTTTAAAATGACATATTTGACATTTTAGGGATTAGGCTTTTAAATATTTTAAATACATTTAAGTGTTTACATTTTAGTGTGTGTTTTTAATGTGTGTCAGTTTGTAAGGTAGTTTTTCCCCCCAATGATGTTCAGGCTGGTCATTTAGCAAAGCAAAGTGTATTATACTAGAGATAATTTGCTTTGCTTAGTGAATGTGAATAGATAACATAGATATACTGTATATTTCTATAGGTCACTAGTTCTGGATGGGTGCAAACACTTCACAGTAAAATGATGGATACAAAATAGCACTGTCCTCTAGCAGTAGTCCCCTTTTTTTGTCTCTCTGTCAGGATCCCAACCCAGGGATGCTTTCAGTGTCTTGCTGAACCTTGAACTCCTGGCCCCTCCCATGAACTTCCTATTTAAGCCATGTCTCTGAACTTCCTGTTGCCAGATTATTGTGCTCTGCCAATATCTTGCCCTTCCTGCTACTGTTACATTGCGCTCTCAAAACTGCTACCTGTGTACCGACCTTTGGCTGCTGTTTAAATGACTATTCTTTCTCGCACTCCGTCTCCAACTTACACCATTGGCTACTGACCTCAGCTTGTGCTTTGCTACCGCTGCTTGTGCATAGATTCTGGACTGCTTCCGCCTGTGTCAGCTTGCTGTTTCAGCCACTGGACTCTGAGCCTGAACCCTGATGGTTACTCTCTCCTGGTTGGGTGCAAACATCCTACAACAGATACATCTCACCCAGTACATTTTGTATGATCTACATTCGAATATTTACCGAAATCAATTCCAAAGTCAACTCCTTGGCAAACTGAATACACTATGGGAAAAGTCCTTACAGCTCCATTCACGTGCCTACCTCCTCTGCAACTGACCTGACCCTTGCAGCTCTATCAATGGTAACTAGGGTCACGACATCCCAGTTTGTCTGATTGACTCCCCGTTTTTTTTACTTTTGCCGTTTGGTTGGATATGCCAGTACATTTACTTATACATTTTCTTGATCATTGGTCATTATAACTCACCAATTAACCCCCTAAGGGGTGTTCCCGAGTGTGACTCGGGGCCGGAAAAATTGCAAAAAGCGGTAATCCCGAGTCACACTCGGGGTACCTTTGGGGGTCCCCCTTACCTGATCCCCGCGGTCCAGCGGTGATCGCAGGA
>NC_092867.1:50839790-50916995 GCF_032062135.1 Pyxicephalus adspersus
AATAGGATCACTTTTTGCATCAAAAAATGACAGAATTAGAACGCTAGGGGGGTTAAACCAATGTGCTTCCCTATTCCCGGGGTTACCAACCCATCTTACTCAAACTCAATTTTTTTACCCTGTAAAAGACATGGGCCCTGTTGAGCTACACAAACCCAAAAAGACATCAGCCATTCTCTGAGTTGACCAATGAAACTTGCTTGATATTCTATCTCATCCACTGTTTAATTTGCTTTTACTGCTTAGTACACTTTTATCAAGCTGATACTTTGGCCCTGATTTATTCAAGCTCTCCAAAGCTGGGGAGGATACACTTTCATCAGTGAAGCTGGGTCATGCAGCAAACCTGGAATATAAAGTAATTTTCTATTTGCTAGCAAATGTTTTGAATCCTGGATCAGATCTATTCCTGGCTTGTTGGGTCACCCAGCTTCACTGATAAAAGTGAAACCTCTCCAACCTTGGGGAGCTTTATTAAATCAGGCCTTTTGTTTTTCTTTGGACCTATAATTTTAAAATAAGATTCTATGTATGCATCTGTTTCTAGAATTGCTACACTGCACATATCATTTTTAGCTGAGGGTAGTATTCTTCTAATACTAACTATCCAATATCTTCCCTATTAAACTTTGAATTTACCTTTCCTTTACCTAAAATGATAATACATTATCACCACTTTATTTATATTTCTGACTACTCGTGTTATGGAATTAAATTGGCAGATACCCATGTAAAGAAAAATATTATTATTAAAGATAATATCTTATAGGTTATAAATACTATTCAATATTAAAATCTGCAAGTTCTGAGGCTGTTGTCAACAGGGGAGCAAACACTAACACAAATACAAAAGTACATAAAAAATATTACAGACATGGTCTACAAACTTAATGTTTCTTTCCTGTTTGACAAAACACCTCTCTATGTCCCCCCAGAATGGGTCACACCTCTTCTCACTTCTGCTTAAAAACACTGCCTATTAACAACCCCCTTCTTTTGTTACCTTTCTCCCATCCTAATCAGCATAATAACAACAACTTATTTTAATGATTCTTTCTCACATAATTTAACTGGGTATTAAAGTTTTAAAGTATAGACAACAGGGACTGTATATCCAGGGAACATCAGATTGCCTCACGGGATCAGGAAGGATTTTCCCGTTGGAGCAAAGTGAACCAGAGTTTTTTTTTTGCCTTCTTCCGGATCAACTATGTATGTAGGGTTTTTATCTGGGATATGTTTATTTACCTACTGGTTGAACTTGATGGACATATGTCTTTTTTCAACCTAGCTAATTTTGTCACTGTAAATTCAAACACCTTCTATGTTTTCTGATTAGGAAAGAAGCCCTTTGACCAGAAAAGCTGCTTTAGATGCAAAGATCTATTATTATTAATAATACATAGTATTTATATAGTGTCAAAAATTGACCTTAGACTACAATAATGACATATGACTAGGGACATTAGATTGTGAGCTCCTTTGAGGGACAGTTAGTGACATAACTATTGACTTTGTACAGCTGTGTACAAAGTCAATAGTTATGTCACTAACTGTCCTTCAAAGGAGATCACAATCTAATGTCCCTAAACTTATGTCAATATTGTAGTCTAAGGTCAATTTTTGAGGGGAAGCCAATTAACCTTACTGCATGTTTTTGGGATGTGGGAGGAAACTGGAGTACCCGGAGAAAACCCACGCAGACATGAGCAGAACCTGCAAACTCCTTGCAGATAGTGTCCTGGCCGAGATTCAAACCTGGGACCTAGTTCTGCAAAGGCAAGAGTGCTACCTCTGAGCCACCGTGCTCTACATACAAAGCTAAAACTGTCCAAACACAAAGGGTGCACTAATTACAACTATACATCCCATAGATTGTAAACTCTTCAGGGCAGGGTCATCTCCTCCTGTGTCACTTGTCTCTTTTGGTCTGTCCTTTGCAACCCCTATTTAATGTACAGCTCTGCCTATTATGTTTACGCTGTATAAATCCTTACTTACTAAATTATTACCAAATTTAGTAATAATAATAATATACAGAATAAAGGCACTGTAACTGAAAATATTTTGACCATAACCTGAAAATCCTAAATCCCCCACACCTCACGAGCTTCACCTTATTTGTTATTCAGATCCTTCTCTGGAGTACGTACTGTTTTTCACTCTTTGTATACCTAGGAAAGGCAAATACAACAAACACTATACTTTATAACCCTTCCTATTTGTTATGTTCAGTATTTTGAAATTTTAAGGTTTGATCGTTTCTTATTACTATTAGGAACGCGTAAAATTAAGAAATAAATGTTCTTGAATGTTTGTGTGAACATGCATATTTTTTCTATTTTTCAAATTTACCTTACCAACTTTACCATGTTCAGGTGCTTGGCATTTAACTTTTGTTGTCACCAAAGTTGCTGCAACATTTCAGGGGATTCATGGGCATATGTCACAAGTGAAAACAATAAAAAAGTTGTATTTTTTCTGTAAATCAAAGTCCTTAAACTATGTTCAAGTTAATTGCAAAACAACTATGCACAGTATTGTGACCAAACTGCTGGGGGTGTCAGGGATACACTATAGTTAAACAGACAAGAAAATGAAAGGCTTTTCAAAATATTTTTTCATAGAGGTATGTTCCCCTATGTCTCTGCCACCTCCAGAGACGTTGTTCACAATACATTGTTTAGTGAGTTTACAAACAACTTTGTCTTGAAATAAATGGTTAAAAGGAACTTTTTTTAATGTTTAGATTTGTAACGTTCCTCCAGACTTTTTCAAAATCTAAGTGACAAAGCTAAATTCATGTTGTATTATTTGGAATTTCATTTTCATATTTGTATGCATCTGTTTCCAGAATTGTCAAACTCCAAATATAATTTTCAGCTGAAGGACTATCTTTAGATACTAACTATGGATATCTCCCAATTCTTCATCTAAAAAGATACCACACCATAATCACCATATAACTCTGACTGCTCATCTAATGGAATAAAAATTGGCAAATATCCCCCACTTCTCACTAGCTTCAGCTTATTTGTTATTCACCTTCCTCCTTTAAGGAGGAATCACCTGTAATTATTATTGGGAAAATAAGGCAGATTTTTACAATATATTAGGAAAAAATGCCCATGTTTGCCTGGAATTAACTGCTATGATTTCACAATCATATATAGGTTTCCCTATTGTTTCTAATATTATGTGCCTATTTTGTGACATTGTAACTGTTATTTCTGGTGAAAATTCATGATTGTGCTATTTGTGGTTGTGACGGTAGCGCTGGGGAGTTTGTTGATGATGCCAAAAATAATCCTTGTCAACAGGAATAAGTTTTTGAAATATAAACATTTCTGTGATAGTAAGGTCTAAGTTATCAACAATATATGGGTTACTACAAAAACAAGAAAGCATACAACTTACCATATTTGCCAAGGTGGATGCTGAATCTACTCCCTCTGTCCCCCACTAGAATGGAAGATGACATTGCATGCTCTAATCAAAGCTAAAGACAGTCCAATGAAATATGAAGTATGTGAGTTTTTGTGAGCCAGGCTGTGTATATTTCTGTCTAAAACTAATAAACATGTGTAACCTTGTGATTTTGTATTGCTTCTCCAGTGTTGGCCCCAGTGATATTCCTTGCTCTGTCTCTAAATGGGTTTGGAGGCATCTGTTTGACCTTTACGTCATTAACAGTAAGTGATATTTATAGCCATGAATTTTTCATGATTTATACTAATTTGCTTTTGCATGCTAAGTTCATTAATGTTCACATTCCTTCTCAGATATGTATTTTAAAGGATTTACCATAAAATTCACCCAACAATTATCCACTTCTCAAAAATGTGAATTTCTACTTTCTCACTATTATTTTAGTGGTTTTACACATTTTCAACAACAAAATTTGCCTGGTGAAAGTAACTTTACACAAGAATAATAAAAATGTCATCATACATTTGTCTGTTTACGTGAATGTCATTTAAAAACATTAATTGGACATTTATCCATTTTTTCCTGCCCAATATTTTAATTGTTTCCTGGTTTGTGTATTTTAGTATGGGATAGTGATAGAAGAGGAATTTTGGCCATTTTCCAGGTGACTCTCCTCTACCTATTTAGTTTCAGTTTGTAGTTGTTTGTATGTGGGTTCTTGGTAAAATGTTCTTTTCTTCTATTTTTACATTCCATGCTGCTCCTGTCTTGCTATTTCTTTTTGTTGCAGAGAGTAGCAAGCAGCTTTGGCAGAATGTGACCACCTCAAGCTGTAAGGTTTCAGACAGCTGTAAACAGTTTGGTGACGGCATTTTATAGCCAGGCCTATTTTTTGAATTACAGTCAGACCTATCGGTCTATTAGGTCAAGCCTAATCTTTTGAACAAAACAAAGCATAATTGAGCCTTTTCAGCTTTAGACAAGTTCTCTAGAGTCATACACCTTATAGTCAATAGACCCCATAGAAAAGGAAGCAGTGTCCTAATAATGTGTAAGTAGTTTGTGATGCCAAGTTCCTATTTTAGGCACCAGTTTTTTTTTCTGGCAGTAACAATGATGTCTCCATTTTGATTAAGCCAGGACTGTCGCTTTAGTTCCTACAGGCCTTGTGGAACCAAAAACCAGAATGGCCCTTGGGGGGGGGCACACTCGCTACATTTGGATTAGTCCGGTTTGTGAATGTATTTTAGTATCACATGCTAAGGGATTAATCCAGTTGGTTGAAACAAAACTCTGTTGTTAAACAAAACACTGGAATACAAGTCAGCTTTCCACGTCTGTGCACATTTGATCTACAGAATAAAAGCTTGATTTTTTCACTTGGTACATTACTTGATTTCTTAAGGTGCTTCCAACCCTCTAGCAACTGATAATACTATGTTCAGGGGCTTTGCAAATAATTTGAAAAAGTCAGCAGCCATAGACTTTACTACCACTCAATTGTTTTGTTGAATTCTGGTCTTAAGTTAACTAAATCAAATTAAATTTAAGCAACTTGATCATCTCCTTTTTTCTGAACTAATTTTGTGGGCGGTGGCATAATAAGGTCCCATACAGGTGTGGCCATAGGGACCAACCAGGTGAGTTTTGTTGGCTGGTGGTAGCCACTTTTGTACTAATTCTACCTTGCCCCCCTGTATTCCTGACCTCCAAAAGGCCACAGAAGGTTTCCTAGCAGAAAACAGTACAGAAGCAGTATCACGACATGTTGCTGTTCTGCTCCTACATCTCCCTCCTTGCACTTCTCAGCAGTTGCTCCAAAAATGTACATGTGCACAACCATGCACTAGGCTTTATGCATACTCGCAGCCCCATGCACATGAACGCAACAAAGGACGCATACAGTGCCCAGGTAAAGGAGCAGACTGTTGGATCTATAGCATATTACCCACTATTCTGTGCACTGTTTTCTCTGTTCTGATCTTCTGGATTTTGATCTGGGCCTGATCTTGACCTCAACTTTGCCTGTTCTTCAATTTCCCCTTGACTCCTGCTCTACCAGCCATTCCTACACTAAATCTGTCTGATCCCTCCCACCTGGGCGCCACAGCCTGGTGAGCTCCTTGCAGCAAAGTACCGGGTACTCTGGTGACCACTAGGGTCACTAGACCATCACTCCTTGCTGGGTGTTGTGTTGAAGAGTAGGAGGTTCTGAATATGTGCCTCAGATAATCCCCACATCACCTGACAGAGGGCAAGCCCGTAACACCATACCTGTGAGTAATTTTTTGGATTATTTTTAGAAAATATATATTATATATATATATATACCTATCTTTTTTTCCTTGCCTATTTCATATATATTTGCTGAAAATATTTTCAAAACTACTACTACTAATACTACATACTTTTAAGGTTCACTGGATACTTGACTTTTCAAAATTCGATTTTGCTTATCCTATCCTCAGCTTCATCTGAATATAGATTCGCTCTAACATTGGCCCTTTTGCCAATTCCTACAACATTATTAAACATAAAACAAGCTATTCTATTTTCAATAACTAGACATAAGGCAGCACATCCCCTTTCTGAATGAACCAGCCCTGCAAGCTAGGTATATGCAGGCTGGTATCCCCAAAGCAAGAAGGCAGCAAGCATGCAGCCCCTTCAACATTGATAGGCCACATGCCCTTAAGTGAAGGAATGCATTAAGTGGTTAACAACCACCGAAAAATGGTGTCTTCACAAAGAACCCTACCCCAACACCTAGCCCTTCCCACCCCTGGTAGCGCCCCTTAGTGGTCCTGTCCCCTCAAGTGTGACAGTTAGATTGTGATATTTATTTAGCCAGTCCTATATAAATACTTGATAATCACAATAGTAGAAGAATTTGTATTATGTAATATTGCAAAAAGCTCTGCAGACATGAATTTTAGCACTTAGGTCAGAGGCAAAGATGTCAGGGCAAAAAATGGACAAATAATTTTAGACCCTCTGAGGCCCATGTTCTATAAGTCATGTAATGTAATCATTGAAGCAAGTGAGGGATGCTCATAAAAGGTAAATGTCTAAAATATTTTGGGATGCCCATTAAGTTTTGGTATTATGAGTTTACTAAGTGAGATAAAGGAAGTTGGAATACATATTAGGGAAACTAATGATGTTACAATGATTTAAATGAAGTGGAATTATTTCTTTAGGTTAGTCTGTGGAAGTTAACCATTTTGAGCAAATGTATTCTACCAAACAGGTAGGGAGTACAGAGCCCAAGGCCTGGACTGCTTTATTCTTGAATTTTTAAAATAATGAAAGATCATACCCGAAACTGCAGTAAACGATATATGAAATGGGAGCCCATATTTGTCCACGAATAATGAGGCATATAGTCATACCTAGCATATTGTATATTAGTAAAGAAAGAAAAGACAGTCTTTTTGGCAGTATAATGCGAAAACAATAATGATTTATTCAATATATGATATATTCTATGCTACAAATCTGGGTTATACATCATATTGCCTACAACTAATATCTTTATCAGGATGATTGAACCTGTAACCTGAAAATGACATAGTCTTAGTTATAGACATAGTCATATGTCTTTAATACAGTCATTTATATAATGTACATTTTGAGGGGAAGCCAATTAACCTAACATGTTTGTGGAATGTGTGAGGAAACCATAGTACCCAGAAGAAATCCACGCAATCACAGGGAGAACCTGCAAACTCTATGCATACAGTGTCCTGGCGAGATTCAAACCTGGGACTTAGCGCTGCAATAGCTAAAGTGCTAACCACTGAGCCACTCTGCTGCCCTAGTGTATATTTATTCAAAACAGCCTAATGCATTTAAAAAAGTATACAACTATAGAACATTTTAGTTATTTTACAAAGCAACACGTGTGTTTGTGCATGAGAAGGGTGCTGAGAAGTTTGTGGCTTTGCCCCCTTCCAGATTAAATAGAAAAATGAGTGTGGGGGCAAATGATAGCCTAATATCTTAGTATGTAATTGTGTCGTTGGAGTTACGGGCCATCATGAAGTTTTTTTTTCTCCAGGGAAAGTCAGCAAAGGAAATTCACATTGAGATGTCACAAACACTGGGGGAGAAGTGTCCTACCTTTACTTGGAGAAACAAAAACTTCATGACGGCTCGTAACTCCAACGACATGAAACTTGCTTGTGCCACTGCCATCACAGCTTCTCACTAAAAGACAAAACAGTTTTAAGAATCACAAAGACCTGATGCTTGCGCAGTTATAAACTAAGATATTGGGCTGTCATATGTCCCCACACTCATTTTTCTATTTCATCTAGAAGGGGGCAAAGGCAGGAACTTCTCAGCACCCCCTCGTAATACATATAAAAAACGTGTGTATTATTACATCTCTATTCTGCAACACAATGGTCTGAAGGGTCCCTAATGTATTTTTACCATGCAAAATATACTGAATGTCTCTCTTAAACAAAAAATATATGCACAAACACATTATTTTGACCTGTTTGCACCATATCAGGTGCAAACAGCATGCATCTACAGTGCCCTACATTCTCATTTGGCTGGTCATATTTATGTTTTACTTTTTAGGTATTAACCCCCCCTAGCATTCTAATTCTGTCCGTATTTGCATGCAAAAAGTGTTACTTTTTTTGCATGGAAATTTATTTATTGTTGGCTATAAATTTTAAGCATAACTCTATAACATTATACTAACATATAACATAAACTTTAAAATAAAAAATCTGTTAAATAAAAAATATATATATATTTATTATATGAAGATGTTTTGTATTGGATTCAATACAGCAATTTTGTATTGAATCAAATACAAAATTTTCTGAATTTCCCGCCGATCCTCCTGCCCGCACTGACAAAACCCCAGAGATTGTCTCTGCAATTTGCGGCTGAAGATCGGAGGAGGAGAACGTGTCCCCAGGACCTGCGGGGACCAGCAGGTCGCCGGAGACGCAGACAGAGCAAGGTAAGTGGATTTTTTAAAAGTTTTAAGCGACCCCGTGACTCGGGATTACCACTTTTTGCAGGTAAAATCCACCCCGAGTCACACTCTGGATTACCGCTAGGGGGGATAATAAAGTATTCTTGTTACAATATGTATGAAATATAAAGCATGGAAATTTAGATTGATGAGTTTGTTTCTGAAAGATGGTTCCAGAAACTCCACATTTGCCCTCGGGCCTCACAGTAACGTGACTTTATAATCATCAGTACAGTGTGGTTAAATGATATTTTCCGCCACCGTATAACGTTATTTTATCCTTATAAACTATCTTTTAGATTTTTGTATACTAAAAAAAAACGTAAATGTGATATTACATACCATCATTTCATTTGTGCCTTCAAAAAAAGCCTGCTTTCCCTCTCTTTCCTTTTCATAGACTCCATAAAGATTTTTTTTTTTTACTTTGTTTGTGATTAACCCACAGTTAGGATTTTATACAGTAGCTGGCACTACGCTGCCTAATAATATGTTTAGACAAATATCTGTCCTAATTGCATTTATTGAAATATTCTACCTGTTCCGACTTACATACAAATTCAACTTAAGAACAAACCTACAGTCCCTAACTTGTATGTACCCTGGGGACTCCCTGTACCGTACTATGAATGATTTCCTAACTTTCTTGTGTGGCATGGGGGGAAGAAAAGATGGTAGAAAATATATTTTACAATTATCTTTTTCAGCTACCAAATATGTTTGGCAACCTACGTTCCACCATGATGTCTCTAATGATTGGATCCTATGCTTCATCTGCAATAACATTTCCAGCCCTTAAAGTAAGCTATCTATATTCTGGAAACTTGATGTGATTGAATCTGGTTACTTACATTTCAAAAATTATAGACTGTACAAATAAATGTGTTACACTATTAGGTGTAGTTTTTTTTATTTTATTTTTAATACAAAATAACCTGATCTGCCTATACCCTGATGCAAATTATAGTATTTTAATCAGTGGGTCTTGCTGAGAGTGTCTCATGGATAATGAATTTGTGGGCACATACACTGTATATGTTACATTTTGCATGTGAGCAGACTGTATACTGGGCCATGAGCACAACCCATCATTCATATTTTTCATTTGTTTACAGTCACCTTATTTATAATTCACTTACTTTTTATTTACTGTGGAGGTGAAGAAACAGAGTGAATGTGTTAGGCTACATACACACATTAGATGATTCTTGTCTAATAATTGCCTTAGGGGCACATATTGGACAAGAATCTGGTGTGTGAATCTATGAACGATGAATGATTGTAATAGAAGTGGGATGCTGCTCCGTCATTCTCCTCCCTCCCCTCTCTATATAGCAGTACGGCGCTGTATGTACAGCACTTGTTCATGCATTGTTCAGTCTTTTGTCGTTGGAAAGGATTGTGAAAGATCCTTTCCAACGACAATTATTGAACGGGTGTACACAACATGAGACTTGTAACAGTCACATTATTTAGTATGCATTATGCACTCCACTTTCAAATCGACAGTATAAAAAGTTGTAGTTATTTTATGGTGGAAACGCTCTTTAATTGTCACATTGTAAATGTGTGCTCTGTTCTGTTTACTTTGAATAAATAATAATATTAACTGATCTTTGTACCAATCTTTCTACAGCTTGTATATGAGGCAGGCATCTCCTTTGTGGGCATTATGTTAGGCTGGTCTGCATTAGCCTGCCTGATCTTTCTTAACTGTCTCATCAACTGGCCAAAAGAGGCTATACCATCACCTGAAGAAACAGCTTATAAGTAAGTGTGTACTAATATAATCAGTCAGCAGTGGATAACATAATTCCAAATGCCTAGCCAGATGTTTATTTTACTAAAAACTGTAATGAGGCCCCCAGATACAGAAATGTAAAAAAAAAAAAAAAAAAAACACAGTGTGGCTTCTCGTTTCCTGCTCCAGCTTCTGACATAGAGCTCAAAATTGGCAATAACCACCATTGTGAATGGCAGATATGGGTAGGAGAAGCACCAGGGAGTCTGGGAATCAACCCCAAATCGTGGCATATTGGGCTTTACTTCCTGCCTCTGTAGCGCTCAACTGGGGATCCAGGTCACAAGCAGGTGAACAGGGGCTCTCTTAGAGCCAGCACACCCCAGTCTCAGCACCACCATTGTCTGGCATGAGCATGGAGGTCTCTCCCACTGCTCCATGCAGCACTCTCGGGGACAGAGACACACCAGCAGCGCTGCAGGTGATTTGACCACACACCCCCCCCTCCTCACAGCCAGCCCTGACAGGCTGACTCACAGCACACAAAGCCCTGGCAAGGAATTCCCTGTCACTCACTCTGAATGGGACAGGGAGGCAATGCTCCACACTCTACCCACCATCAACTACCTTGAGAGATTCAAGAAGAGCCTGGAAGAAAAAATCTGCATGAAAATTGTGAAACTAAAATGCAACATGACACACCAAATTGAGGAAGCTAAGAAGACCACTGAGGATCTCTGGGTCTGTGTTGCCCACCACACTTCACTTCTCAATGCGCATTCCATGATCCTTTAACAGCTTATAACCCATCGGGATGACCTGGGAAACCAGAGCAAATGGAATAAAATATGTTTGAGAGGTCTACCTGAAACAGTGGAAACCAAAGATCTCTGTGCGGCTGCAACGGCTATTTTTAATGCCTTACTTCTCTTACTTACTGACTTTTCTAACTTACTGAATTTTCCCTAAAGGGGTGTGTGTACACTTTCCTGCCTCCCTCCATTGTTTTTGACCCTGTTACTCACTTATCCACCTACTTCCCTTTTTGTTTTTCCTTTCTTAGAGAGTTTATGTGTGTTATGTTGACTCCCTATGGAGCCAGTTGAAATAGTCACCCTAATTATACAAAGGCTAAGCATACCTGAAAAACATACTGCACTTTTGGCCAGGCTATACAGCATAAGGGCACAAGTGGCATTTCTTCAGAAAACCCACTTCAACAAAGGCAATATACCTAATCTCTTGCATCCTCTTTTACCAGTGAAGATATAGGGAGCTAAAGCCAATACGCCCTCAGGAAAGGCTCCAGGCCCAGATAGATTTACCCTTCCCTATTATAGGGTTTTCTAGGAACACCTTCTTCCACGTTTGGCTCCAGCGTTCAACGCCATCACAGGTGGTAGCAGATTCCTATTAAACTCTAAATGTGCCCATACTGCAGTGATCTAAAGGAAGGAAAAGACCCCCTTGGTTTGTGTCCAGCTACAGGCCAATTTTGATCCAGAACTTAAAAAACTTTTCACCAAAATTATTGCTATAAGGCTCCAGAGAGTCATATGCAAACTAGTCCACTCTGACCAGGTGGGATTTGTTCAGTTGAATGAGGCTCAGGATAACACCACTAAGGCCCTGAATTGGATTCATCTAACAAATGTAAAACCTCACCCAAGCTGTTCTGTAATTGACAGATATCGTAAAGGTTTTCGACAGGGTGGATTGGACATTCATGGACCAAACTCTACTGCATATTGATTTAAGCCCTAACACAATGGCCTGGATACGATTTATCTACTTTCATCCCACAGCAGTGGTATGTATTAATGGCTTCTTATCTGAACCCTACCCTATATGCAATGACACACGCCAGGGGTGCCCTTTGCCTCCAGTATATTTTTTCCAATTTTGGAACCCCCTACTGAGAGCAATTAGAGCTAACCCAGATATCACAGGTCTCACACTTCGTGAACGACCTCATTTGTGGTCACTATTCCAATTGTGTCCTAACTTAATCAATAAACTTTCTATATGTGGCACCCTGTCTAATTTCAAAAACAATTACTCTAAGTCTGAGTCATTGCAATTTGACTCCTGGTTAGTTTCTGCACAGATATCCACCCTTTAAAATCACCCACATGGAAGATATGCCAGAGCATATTCTTCCACTTGAATGTTTCGTTCCACCCATTGCCGCTAAATCCAGTGCTGGGTTATCCTTACTTTTTACTGGGGAGAGAAGACCGTCTTCAAACATCTCCGCAGCATAAAGATTTGTAGAGCTTCTCATTTTCTGAGCGGAAACTCCTGGCTACAGATAGGGATGTTGGCCCTTCCAGCGACCCTGAGACCATTTTGGAGAGCGAGACAGTTGTGGCAATTTCTGTACTACCTACCCAAAAGCAGGGATTTTACACCATGGTTGACTGTCTTCAAAGGGATGGGAAAAGACAGACACTGTCTTAGCCATCTATACTTGTCTGGATGACCCCCCCAGAGGACTTTGTCCCACGTTTTTTCTAACACTGGGAAACGTAGCTTGAAATTTTCCTTCGATACACCTCATATTATATGGCTGGCTCACCACTCTTCCACCAGTAACAGATACCGGGAGTCCAACTATAAAGTTCTGATCTGACTTCACAAAATGTTCACAGAGGTCTCTGACCGTTGCTAGAGATGTGGTGGGGAGGAAGGATCCATGAAGCATATCTTGAAGACCCTTCTGGTCAGCAGTTAAAGAGAATATACAAAAATGTACAGACCATCCAATCGCAGATGACCCATTCTTCCCCTTGTTCCTGCATAGCACCCTGTCTCTCAGTACTTCAGTTACTTTTTGAACGCAGCTAGAACATCCCACTGTACTGAAAAACTGCTTCTTGCCCCCTCTCTCGAAAATGTAAGCATGATCATGCTAATGAAAGCATGCTAATGCTAGCTTTCAGGATAGGGTTGGGAAATTGAAAGCCTGGTTTTACTGGAAACAATTCATGGACACCACCGAGTGCAAGATGTTCCCCTTTCTATTGCTTTTCGGTTTAGTTATTGTACTGTGCTATGCCTTGTGCCCCATAATCAATGCTTCTGTTTCAATTTTTGCTGTGACTAGAGTACTGTTTCATGCTGTTTTAACTCACACTTTGCCTATGTTTTTGTATGTATATTCCCTTCCAAAAATTGAATAATTATTCAATAATAATAAACCTGAATAATTATGGTCACTAGGCATCTGGGAGTGGGAACAATGGTAACCAGTAGACTTTTTAAGTATTTGCAAGTTGGTGTTTTTTTTTTACCTTGTAGTACTTCTGAACACCTGAAACCTCTTTTTAAAATTTCTTGCAAAAGCAGTAAAAAGTAGTTCTAATTGGACTGCGTGTAGTATTTGCAAAAACATATGGAAAGCCACCACAAACAATTGCCTGAAAAAATGAGAAAAATAAACCAATAATAATTTTTTTGGGGGGTGCTAAATATAATTTAATGTTTAAAAAATGTTAGTGTGAATTTAGCCTAAGACATATTTAGAGCTATCTGCAAGTAGTACATATGAAATTTGCCAAAACCACGTTTTATAGTTATCAATATTTTTCTTTAATTACTGAACTCAATAAAAAAGAAAGAAAATGTATTGCACATAACACTATAGATCTCTTTGTACAAATTATTGCAATTTTCACTCAGATAGGCTCTTATAATTCTACAGGAAAAAGGTAACGTTGCGCTCACTTGCACTAGACCACAAAGTCACTGGAGATCAGTTTTATTCCCATGTAACCATGGTTGGTCAACGCTTGAGTCGAAAAGAAGATCATGATGATGGTCATTTGTCTAATGAGGACTTGGCAAATCATGTAAAAAACAATGGTAAGGAGGTTAGCTTTTATTTTACCTAGCTCTAAATTAAACATGTGCCTTTAGTAGGAACCATTTAACAAGATACTTTGTTATTTCAGGGGCTGGATTCACTAAATTTTTAAAGTCAAACATTTATAAGTTGTCTTAGTTGTCTATGTACTGGGGCATATTTTGTGTTTAGATCAAAGCAAAGGTAGCAACACTACTGTAACGAATCTGCCACAACTGTGGGGAAGTGTACCCTCTGTGCAATCTGCACATTTGGCCGAGGTATGAGCTGAGGCGCAGAGTCTAAGGAACCGCCTGGCATTCACCAGAGCACCCCGCAATGAGTGATGGACTTTGCTGCGGACGGCGCCCAGGTACTCAAACACACCTGTGCAGACAGGAGCTGACTGCAGATAGAACCAAAGCGTAGAACCAAATTGCTAGACAATCTCGAAAACCAGAACAGGACCAGGTCAGGGCAGGCAGCGAACAATCAAAGTCAGAACAAGCCAGAGTTAGAACAAGGGAATCAGCACTCGGAAATAGACACAAGGTAGAGCCTCAAGTAAACACACCTATTGCAAAGGCAAGGAGTGTCAGTCTGAACACAGCTTATATAGTGAGGCTAACAGACAGGCTGGGCGGGGACTGGATGAGCAGGTGCAGATAAATCAGCTGGAAAGGTTCCGCAACGGCTCAAACTCCAGAGCCTGGACAGAACAGCTAGAGGCAAGATAAGGGAACCAATTGCTGCTGATCTGACATATGTCTAGTTAACAACAAGTACCAGATCAGCTGTGCTGCTGATCTGTGACAACTACAGTCATTCAGGACTCCTTTTGCCATACATGATAGCTTTGTGATGGATATATGTACAGTTAGGTCTATAAATATTTGGACAGAGACAACTTTTTTCTAATTTTGGTTCTGTACATTACCACAATTAATTTTAAATGAAACAACTCAGAGACAGTTGAACTGCAGACTTTCAGCTTTAATCAAGTGGGTTGAACAAAAAGATTGTGATAAGAATGTGAGGAACTAAAGCCTTTTTTTGACACAATCACTTAATTTCAGGGGAAAAAGCTGAAAATAAAATGTTCATTTCTAATACTTGGTTGAAAACCCTTTGCTGGCAATGACAGCCTGTAGTCTTGAACTCATGGACATCACCAGATGCTCGGTTTACTCCTTTTTAATGCTCTGCCAGGCCTTTACTGCAGCAGCTTTCAGTTGCTGTTTGTGGGCCTTTCAGTCCGAAGTTTAGTTTACACTACATGCATATCACTTGTTGATCTGTGGGAGGAAGAAAAATAGGGAGGGAGGGAAAGCCAGGCTTTTGAAGGGCAACCAGAGTTAAATTTAAAAACACAAAATTTTATTGTTCCAACAACATAATTTAAAGCCTCTTTTGGACGGCTGCCCGCAGCTCACCCAAACACCACAACGCAAATACTTCATACGAGGAGACAACACTTTATCTTCTCCTGCTGGAACACTGTCATTTACTTCTACTAAGACAGACAGAGATGTCATAACCATTGTGCATATGAAAGTCCTGGAATAAACATTTCAAGCTTCTATCACACCATTCACTCCACTCGGACATCTGGAAACACCAGCAGTACGTCCAAGCTGATATCGCTCTTACTATCAAATCACTTACAAGTAGCAATTCAGTATCACAAGGCTCCTAATGCAGTAAAAAGCCACAGCAATAATACTAAGTCTCCCCTTACCCCTGAGGAAGCCCGGTTTGGGCGAAACGTGCCGGGTGGGACACCTTACCACCATCGCTAACCCAGTATGATACTAAACCATATTGCTATTTTTTGCGAAACTAGTGGTTATATATGTTAGCCTAGAATTCATTTATAGAGACACAGCTCTCAATCTTTTAAATTATGTTGTTGAAACTTCAAAAGCCTGGCTTTTCCTCGCTTCCTTTTTTTCTTACTCCTATAGATACACTATATGTAACCACAGGCTGAGCAAATAGGAGTCCACTCCTCTTTGATTATCCATTGGGGCTATTCTTTCAGTGGAAGATAATAACAAACAAGTGAAATGCATGCCCAATTGGGTTCACATCAGGTGACTGACTTGGCCATTCAAGAATATTCCACTTCTTTGCTTTAAAAAAACTCCTGGGTTGCTTTTGCTGTAAGTTTTGGGTCATTGTCCATCTGTATTATGAAATGGCTCCCGAACAATTTGACTGCATTTAGCTGGATTTGAGCAGACAGTATGTCTCTGAACACCTCAGAATTAATTCGGCTGCTTCTGTCCTGTGTCACATCATCGATAAACACTAGTGTCCCAGCGCCACTGGCAGGCATGCACGCCCAAGCCATTACACTGCCTCTCCTATGTTTTACAGATGATGCGGTATGCTTTGGCTCATGAGCTGTTCCATGACTTTTCCATACTTTTTTCTTGCCATCATTCTGGTAAAGGTTGATCTTGGTTTCATCTGTCCAAAGAATGTTTTTCCAGAACTGTGCTGGCTTTTTTGGATGTTTTTTAGCAAAGTCCAATCTAGCCTTTCTATACTTAAAGGCTTATGAGTGGCTTGCACCTTGCAGTGCACTCTCTGTATTTACTTTCATGCAGTCTTCTCTTTATGGTAGACTTGAATATCAATATGCATACCACCTGGAGAGTGTTGTTCACTTGGTTGGTTCTTGTGACGGGGTTTCTCTTCACCATATTAATGATTGACCGTTGTCTTCCGTGGACGTCCAGGTCTTTTGGCGTTGCAGAGTTCACCAGTGCATTGTTTCTTTCACATTATGTTCCAAACTGTAGATTTTGCCACTTCTAATATTGTAGCAATTTCTCGTATAGGTTCTCTCTGTTTTTGCAGCTTAAGGATGGCTTGTTTCACCTGCATTGAGAGCTTTTTTGACCGCATGTTGTCTGTTCACAGCAAAATCTTCCACATACAAGCACCCCCCTCAAATCAACTCCAGGTCTTTTTTCTGCTTAAATGATAATGACAACGAATAACGAAGGAATTACCCACACCTGCCCATGAAATAGCCTTTGAGTCAATTGTCCAATTACTTTTGAGCCCCTACAATGAAGTGATTGTGTTAACAAAACACAAAAGGCTTTAGTTCCTCTCATTTTTATGCAATCTTTTTGTTCAACCCACTGAATTAAAGCTGAATGTCTGCAGTTCAACTGCATCTGAATTGTTTCATTTAAAATTAATTGTGGTAATGTACAGAACCCAAATTAGAAAAAGGTTGTCTCTATCCAAATATTTAAGGACCTAACTGTGTATGTATGAGCAAAAAAATAACTAAATATATAAAAAATTGTTTACCATGATGTTTTCATGATTTTATATGCAATCCATACATTAGGTTTTCCTTAAGAAAACTGTATATAAAAGTACTATATATATGTACAGTTGTTAATGATATTTTCACAGTGCAAGAACTGTCTGACATGTCTTCTGTGTAAATCCTTTTCTGTTAAAAAAAAAATCTGTCACTTCAAATTGGAATAACTCTACTCTATTATTTTCTAATGATTTCAGCGCCTTCACCTACATTTCTACAAAGTGCTTGTTCCCCTATTTTCCTGTTCTCACTTATCACAATGATGATGACACAGCTTCGGATAATTTTCTTCATGGCTTCAATGAACAGAATGATTGAATACTTGGTGATTGGATCTCAGGAAAATAGTAAGATAATGTTACAGTATTTAAGTATATTTGTGAAACCTCAACTGGATTACAGAATTGTTTTTTTCTATACATTTATAAAATGTTCTTTTTTCTGATTACATTTCATTTAAAATGTTTAGGGAAAAATTGCAATGAAGAGGGACTAAAGTATCAAATACAAATACACTTGCATTCAAAAATAAAACAGATACAATTGTAGCCCTGTTATGGGGGGGGGGGGTCATGTAAATGACTCCCACAAAACAGGCTATGGCGCTAACCTGTAGATAAACAAAGAGGATCCTGAGCCTTCGCTATGTGGAAGAGTGAGGATAATAAAAAGTTGGCAGTGCCTCCACCCAGGACAGGGTCTCTGTTAGCAGAGGGGCTCCCTTCCTGGGACGTTAACCAGAAATAATAGCAATATAAAACATCTGAGGAACCACTACACCCAGCATACAACATTAACCATTGCAGCTAAATGAACACACAGGTTGGAGTATTTGTAAGCTTTATATCTCAAAACAGTAATAACAACATATACTATCAATAACCATCATGAATATGAATATATCATCATGAATAACCATATGAATACATGTAACAAGCACACAGCAGAGTCCTGAGAAGAATTGTGCACAGATATACCCGGGTATATATACAGTCTATTACCACAAATACCTCCAGTACTGATCAGTATCAGGATGAGTTGCAGAGGCCTCTGGAGTTGATTGTAGTAAAGATGTCCTGATGAGATGATCCTCAAAACAGCAGGGAAATCCTCCAACCAACAATTGGGCTGTGTGTGCTGTGATCCTGTATTGCAGGGATGCAGGCAAAGTCTCTGGAGTTCAGGAACAATCTGTCTGCGCTACCACTTAGACCCTAGCAATAACACTAATCTGCCAATGCAACCGGACCTCTGCTACCTATGGGCCATCGGATGCCTAACCTATGCTAGATTTAACTAGACAGAGGGTGCAGATCACTAAAGATAACTGAAAAGGGCAGCACACATATATATTTGTGTATATAGCTCATACACTGACTGTAGGGATATCCCAAAGTGATCTCTGATAAGATCTCACATATACCCCAATAATACAGAGGGAATTAATATATTAATGTACTACACACAGACAAGGCAGTCAGTGTGTTCTGGAAGGGATGCAAGCACCTACCCCTGGCTGGGCACATGTTCTCATCTCTCTCCCTGTACCTCCTGCATTTCTCTATATCCTGAAGGGGTTTCCCAAGCCACTATCAGGGGCAGGAAAACTTCAACAACTTTATTTGATATTTACAAAGTTACACGTCAGCAAGCAGATAGAAAAAGGCAGACCCCTACACAATGTTAAGGTGATATTCAACATTAGAAACATAAGGGGGGGGGACATGATTTTGACGGCGGCGTGAGTGGACTTGCACTGCACCGGTCTCTACAGCAACTCTCCACATTGGACAGCAACAGAAGACATAAGGACCCATCCACCAATGCGGAAGGCCACCCCACATTGGTATCTATTGGTGACCTGGATCCTCCATGCCCAATCTAGTGAGGAGGATTCCCTGGGACACCTACAAGCTGTACCCACTTCGCCATCTGTGGCAGTGATCCAGGAACAGCTGTCTTCTGGCAGGAATATATCCAGCATATACCCACGAAAGAGGATTTTCGTATCCTTATTCAGGAGGTCAAAAAAACTTGTGGGGATGAGATCCATACCTTGCGCACTGATCTACATAACCTTGCAGACAGAGTGGACTCCGTAGATGAGGACCTATAAGCCACCAAGTCTGGTTACACAGTTATGCAAGCAAATTACATCACAGGCAGCTACGATACAGGATATGCAGTTACAAGCGGAGGACCTGGACAACAGGGATTGCCACTGTAACATCTCAAACAGAGGCCACCCAGGCCTCAGACATTCCATTGATCCTCAGGATAATATTCAACAACATATTGGGGCGACAGTTTGCAGAGCCTCTTTAGCTAGAGTAGAGTAAAACCAATCAATCTTAGGTCTCTCCATCTTGACCACATGATGTAATGTGCAGTGTGAATGACTTTTCCCTCAATGAGGATATTATGCACTCTGCCAGAAACATGCAATCTATTGACTTTGATGGCCACTATCCAGCTGTTTCCGGGTGTTTCTTGGGCTACTTTCCAGCGCTGACACATACTGCAACCTCTACTTCCTACCCTACTTCGTGACCACTCCATTGCCTATGGATTTGGATTTCCCTTCAGTCTGATAGCCAGGAAGGACAGTAGAACATTGACTCTCAAGTACCCGGAGGACCTACCTAGATACCTTGGCATTCTGTGTCCCACTGTCCCAGGATGGGAGCCTCTGCCTACACGAACTCTAGCTTCCGGCTGGCAAGAGGTCCACAAGCGACGAATATCTCCTACTTCACTACTGAACTCCAAAAGGCAGGGCAACCTCCCCTCCTGAAGGAACTTTACTACCTCAAAGCATATCCTTTTTGTTCATCCTTTTGCCTTGTTTAAGTGTTTTATTGCATATTACCATGCTAAAAATCATTATACTGTTTGATTGTTGCTAATGTAATGACTTAATACGTTTCTACATGGTGCTTAGTATGCTCTTCTTCTTAGCTAATCCCTCCTAACCAGGGGTGCTGTCCGGGTTAGGAATCTGCTGGTTTTGGGTGCAGACATGCTTGGCATAATGCAGGCCCTCCAACCATGTTCCCTATGTGGATCTCCCTCTTGTCCCCTTATTTCTGGTCCCCAGATGTGGCTACATTCTGGTGGACATAAGGGCATTAGTGAGATTCCCCCTGATCTTGGTTGGAGTATTTCAAGTTTTGTGATTATTGTTTGTGTATGTAAGTGTATGTTGATAACGTTTCTTCCCATCCCCCTTACTTTCCTCACCCATGTATTTGTGAAGCCTCAAAGCCTGTAATTTACCCTAGTTGCCTGCTATGCTGGTTACTATAACGTTTTTTCCTTCCATGCTAAACAGTGTACTTTTTAAGAAATGTCATTGGAGACTAAATTAGTTTTTACTGAAATATCCCCTTACTAAAATGTCCCTTCAAAAAAACCTGGATGCTTACTTCCTGGACAACACCCAGTCGATGTCCCAAATTTCCACTTTATAGGCGGCACATAAGGCGGTCATCCGAGGACAGTGCATTGCGGAATCAGCCAAACTCAAAAAAGACAAAATTGCCCTGAGAACTCAGCTAGAGACCTCTCTGGCGGGACTAGAGTGGTCCCAATATGCTGCTTCTTCTGTGACCGGGTCATTCATTAGCGGAGGGTGGACTGGGGATAGTTAAGGGGAGGGTTATGGATATATATAAGGAGTTTCCCATGTTACACACAAACATTGGATTGTGCAGTACTAATTGTATTGAAAAACAAAAGGATTTTGTAAACAGCGCTGACGAATGTAGCAATTGTTTAATGAGCCTGTTCACCAGTTCTAGAAGTCTGACAAAAAAAAATAAGGGAGTTGCAAGCCCTAATGAATGAAGAGCATTATGACTTAGTTGGTATTGCTGAATCCTGGTTTTGTTCTTCACATGCCTGTGCTATTCCTGGTTATACTCGCTTTCGTAAAGACAGAGTTAAATGGAAAGGTGGCGGTGTCTGTCTGTATGTAAAAGGTGATCTAAAAGTGAATGTGAAAGAAGAAATTGTTGATAGAACAAGTGATGGGGTTGAGACATTATGAGTGTAGTTGAATATGGGGATGCATAATACACATTTAATTATTGGAGTCTGCTATAGGCCCCAAATGCTAGGGAAGAAATAGAGAATCAACTACTAGCACAGATAGAAAAGGCTGCAAAAGCGGGCTATCAATTAATTCCGGATACGGCGACTGATGTGAGGAGCAGCGTGAGACGCGGCTCAGGCTCCATCTAGTCCCTCTGCTCCTCTGACTTCACGCGATCATACTTCCCTGCTCCCAGGGCACAGATAGATCTCTTCATAGCCTGCTCCCAGTCCTAAAAACGCGGTCAGCAGAAGCTAACTGCACAGAAGGGTGCACAAGCCAAGATGGTTGACGCCATATCAGACCACGAGGCTGAAGCACACAGTCCAGGTAGGAATGACAGCCCTGCTCATCTCTGCCTGTCACGGTCCCTTCCGTGACTGAAGTTAAAAGATCTGTGAGACAAGCTGCATGTGAGGTTATCTGACTGTCTCTTTGTTTTTACTTGTTTCTGTGTTGTTGTTTGTAATGACCACACCCCTTTTATCAGCTGCAGCTGATGGTCATTACTGCTCCTCCATTTAGTCTGTCCTCACACTTCATGCTATGCGGTTGATATTCACTTCTGGAATGTGAAGAGCTGGTGTGTTGTCCTCTCCAGAGTTCCTGCTTCTCTATTTGCTATTAAGATAAGTTGAACTACTTTTGGCGTTCTGTTGTTCTT
The DNA here is from genome assembly GCF_032062135.1 of Pyxicephalus adspersus. NCBI lineage: Eukaryota > Metazoa > Chordata > Amphibia > Anura > Pyxicephalidae > Pyxicephalus > Pyxicephalus adspersus. The sequence continues at coordinate 50,861,910 of NC_092867.1, forward strand.
TAGTTGTTACTAGGCCTCAGGGAGAAACTGGTTCTTTCATCAGGGAAGGAACCAGTAGTCTCAAGCCAGTCACTACTCCTAGGGCTATGCAGGGCTACTAGGGCCTAGGTTCCAGTGTATGAGTATTCCCACCATCAGAGGATATTCATACTGCCAGGAGGTAGGGCTAGGTTAGGGTGTCTGTAAGGGGTGACCATTCCGTTTTCCCTAGCTATTGGAGGCCTAGTCCCTTGTATTTACCTACAACTTGCCTCTGAGGTGTCTCAGCACCTCCAACCAGCACTGCTTTTGAATATTAAAGAAGCTTTAGCATTACATTTACAGCCCATTACAGAGCTGGTAAAGAATCATGGGGCAGAAATACAAGCTATGCAACTGCGCATTAGTGACCTGGAAGATGTCCTGATTAGTACCCGTACTAAACAACAGCAACTAGGGGTTTAATACCAGCTGCTGCAAGATAAGACGCTAGATCTGGAAGATAGGGACCGCCGTAGTAACCTGAGAATTATCGGGATTCCTGAGTCATATAAAGCACCAGATCTCCATTAAAACTGCTCAAATAAGCTTCTTAAAGCTCTGGGTTTGAAACACCCTATGAAAATAGAAAGGGCACATAGGCTAGGCCCTCCTCAGCGGAATAAAGCACTACCTCAGCCAATCATAGTCAAATATCATAACTTCAATGATAAGCTCCAAATCTTAAGGGCATATCAGGGATTTGACTACTTCAGTATTGAGGATCACAGAGTCATGTTATTCTCCGATTACTCAGTTGAAAATATCAAAAAATGCCAGTCCTTCTCCCCGATCTGCAAACAACAACTCATCGACAAAAATTTACGCTTGTATTGTAATACTCATGTGTTCAGCGGTCCTTAAAATCTTTATTCCGGATCAAGATTTTTACAGATCCCTTGGCGGCTGCAGAAATGGTGAAAGCTTTGCCCCAGTCACAGAGATCCAGGTCCCCACAATCCTAAATGCTTACTCTCTTGGCCGCATTGACCAGCTGGGCCTTTCTACATGCCCCCTAACAAGGAGCCCCTATTTCATTAGTTCAATATCTGTTGTCCACTAGATGAAGCTGGTGGTCTCTGTTGGTTTTCTTTATTTTTGCTCACACTGCATATGTGTGATAATATCCTCTTTGATGCAATGCATGGAGATGGCAGAAACGGAAGATTGAAAGTTCATTTGTGCCTGATGCTGTTTCCTGCCGTTAACGCTGTTATTGTACCCCACATTGGGAAAAAAGGAAGTCGCTTAAGAGTATTATGTTATGGGACAACCATGTTGTTAGCTGTTTTGCTCATAGGTATGTGTTATGTCACGGATATAATTTGTGACAGTTTATGTAAATATTGATGGGTTCAATTTGAAGTGTACAAAGAGAGATAACACACAGGCTTATTTTATACTTAAGATTATACTATTTAGTAATAAAGACAGATAGATAAAACAACGCAGTTACAAAGACTTAGATATAACAAAAACACTTGACTGCGGAAGTGAGTTGCATTCATCATCCAAGGAGTCTTCCAAATTAATGGCTTGGCAGATGATCAAAAAACATGTTGCATACAGTTACTTCTGGTCAAGACTAGTTATTAAGCATGGCACTGTGTTTTTAACTATCCAGGAAACTGAGACAATGGCCAGTGTTTGACCAGTACTTACCAATGATCATCCTTTAAACCAGCATTTTACCTTATAAGGATACCAGTTACAGGATATGCTGCATTCCTTTAGGATGACCTCATATATGGTATACATATACCAGTATATACTGGTAAAGCATTATTGTTGGTGAGACATACCTGATATTAAATAAATTGTGCTAACCCAACACTCCACTCCCTGGCTCACCAACATCATAATGAAATACCAACAGTACGCAAAGGCAGAACTTTCAGTGTTGAATCAGTACACTTAGCTATAAAACAGAGAAACAAACCAACACATAAATATTTAGCATAACAATTACTATATACTATAAACATGTAATACAGCTTCACTCTGAATCCCAACCCTTAAGAATCAAATGACAGGATTTACCAGGATTAGCAATTTGGCCATTTTAGATTTCAGTCACTCTTTTCTTCCATCGGAGTATATTTGATTCCTGTTTTTGTATAATATAACATTCCCAAAGTCAGGTTCCCCTAAACAAAATGTCCTGTGTAAAAGTACCTCCGGTGGTACTAGAATGACAATGTATGGCATAGTTCTAGATGACAATGGACTATGAGTACATATCCAGCAGTCCGTCCTATTCATCAGCTGGGCATAACAGTGATGCATATACAATAATTTATTTTCAAGAGTGTCCTGTAAAGGATGTTGATAATCAGAATCCACTCCAGGTCATAGTGAAACCAATTAGAGCCACCAAGATTGGAACTAGTCTGTAGGAAGGAAAATAAACAGGGTTAATATCAACATCTCTGAGTTTTACATTAGTATTAGCATTTACTATCAAATACTTCATCGTTCTTCTTACTTTCCCTTCCTCTATCTGCTATACTGGATATTATTCATATCCATGCAAATAATCACATAACAAAATGTCTTGGGTCAAGTCACTGTCATATCAGTCCAGCAATGCGTCATAGTCACATCATTTTTTATGTATGCCTGAATGAATTCAGTAGTCCAGTTTATACAAACTCACAGTTTTTCTCCCACAATGGACCCCAAAAAATGTCTATCTTGTCCTGTAACTGAGTTCACTTTTTAACAATAAAAACTAATTCAGAAAATAGTTTGTTGTCCCTAACCTAACATGTGAAGGAATGGTGCACTACCCCCCACCACCCTCTAATTTAACAAAAATGGGGCTTGTGTCACAACCCAAACCCAATCTATCTATGTATTTGTGGTGGTCAGCTCTCTTTTGTTTGAGAAGGCCATTATAACTTTCATTACATCCAGATGAACTTGTGGCATCTTCGATCTTCATGTCCACTGCATCACAGCATATCAGCTAAACCCTCCCTCACAATATCATAAAACATTGTCTCTGTGGAGGGTTGAAAAGCAGTAGTAGTCCAAATTTGTCCATAGCTCAACCATTAGTGTATCACACAATTATTTTTTCATCAGCTGTCCAATGCTCCCAATCCGAAGCCTTTTTTCAAAGTTTCCCATCAGTCATGATCACAGGTGTTTCCAGTTCAACAGGTGCAGCCACCAGTCCCGCTAACTGTTGATTTAAAATGGTTGATTCCTGAGCAGAAATACCACCACTTTTACTTAAACTCTGTCCGTATTACCACTGGTTGTTGTTTGGTACTTCATCTAGAGCTGTTCCAGATAATAAATCAGTGAAAGCTTTTCTAGATCTTTAGCAACCAATCCATGACAAATCATTGGGCTGTGTCGGTAACCTTGTAATAATCCAATTGTGGCATGTTGTCTTCCATCCCAGGTAAACACAAATTGGTCTCGAGACTCCCCATCAATGGTCTTTGGAAAGAAAAAGTTTGATAAATCCAGTACCATTTGCCACTCCCCCACTGTCTGAGCAACAAACTCTACAAGACTGCTCATATCTTTAACTCTAGCAATTATAGCTCTTTTCCCCCATAAATGCCATAAATTACAAACGGATGTAGCTATCCTTCAGGAGACCCACCTCTCAGCGTCCCACTTTCATTTGATGGCTAAAGATTGGGTGGGAGAGGTGTGGGGGGCTTCAGCCTCAGGCTGAAAAGCTGGAGTACTCATTCTTTTACACAAGAAGCTTCAACACTCCACAGTTTCAAAGTCCTGTGATGTTTTTGAGGAAAGATGGACATCCATGATGGTCCAATTCCAAGCCAACGCCTTAACCTTCCTAGCAGTTTGTGGTCCCAACTCGGACAATCAGAGGTTTTATAATAATCTGCTTACCACAATGCAATCCCTTCCCAAAGTGCCTTTAATTGTGGCTGGTGACTTAATGCTGTACCCAGTTCTGTGGAAGATATGATCCCACCACCACCCAAGCAGGGCCATACGTCCGCTAATGATAAAGTGTTTCTCTCTTTCCTTACAGAGACTGGACTGACTGATTCCTGGAGGCATCTCCACCCCTTGGAGAAGGACTTTACGCATGTATCTCAGGTTCACTCAACCATGTCTAGATTGGATACTATATTACTTTCTGATGACCTCCTGTTTAAAATTGATTCTGCTATTATCCATCCCCTTGTGATCTCGGATCATGCCGCAGTTTCTGTGACTCTGACAAATAGTTTCCTTTGTAAAACCAAATTTATATGGCGATATCCTGGCTATCTGGCTAAGGATGAGAAATTTCAGCATCGGTTACAGTACTGGTGGCGTGATTTTGACTATCACAATGTGATACATAAAAACAATCCCCACCTGTATTGGGAGACAGCAAGGTAGTCATTCGTGGTAAAATAATGGCATATGTTTCCACAACTAAAAAAGAAACCTTACGCAAATATTGTGCCGCTTGTCATACCGCCAGGCAGGCATACTTGGTATATAAATCTTCACTGTCCTTATCTGCTAAGGAATCTTGGATGCAAGTGAAAAAATCCTGTGATTTTTGGATTAGCCAGTACAATGCCACTATTCGCTCTTACCGCGAGGGGGAGTTTTTTAGATACGGCAATAAATCTGGGAAGTTGCTGGCCAAACCTGCAAAAGGTTTTAGAGCCCCCCCCCCCGCATTACAGCTATAAGGGACAAGCACCGGGTTGTTCAAAAATCACACAAGGATATAGCTAATATTTTTGCGTCTTATTATGACGATTTATACACCTCTCAAAACACAAATTTTATTCAGGGAGAGACTTTTTTGGACTGTTTAGGTCTTCCACAGTTAACTGAGGAGGAACTAGTGTCATCAAGTGCTTGGATGTTATGCATTGATGTGACTTTGTAATCCTCATTATTGTCAGTTTCATGCAGTTGTTAGTGTAAAGCTGCCAGAGATGCGCGGCTCCGGCCGCGAGCTTTTTCAGTTGCTGAATAGCGCGATGGCGTACGATTTCGGATCGCGAATACGAATGCGCGACCGATAATCCGATTCTGCTTGATGAATCAGGGGCATTGCCTTTTCTGTTACGTCATACTGATGTTCAGAAACTCCACTCGGCTTTCACCTCGTTTATTTGGCAAGGTATTGGTGAAATATGATTGAATGAATGTCCTATTTGGAAATCTGTGGCTATTTTGCGAGGGTGCATTGAAATATTGAAATAAGGTGTTCGATTGCTCCTGGGACCTCTGGAGCAACAGAGTTAAGTAACTGATTCTTGGTAATACCCATTTGCTATGTTTTGTTATTGGTTATGTACTGTTAATTTTGTTGATTTGACTTTTTTGTGTGGAAAATTGGAAAATGGTGTAAGGGCAGAAGAAATATCTGTTTGATACAATGTTGTTTATAGTCTATGATTATTTGTATTTTTCTTTCTGCCAATAAAGAAATGTTAAAAAAAAAAGAAAGCGGGCTATCTGGGTTGCAGTGACCATAATATGATTCCATTTAATGTAAGTTGTAAACAGGTAGCAAAAAGAGGAGAGAAAAACATTCAATTTTAGGAGAGTGAATTTTCCATTATTATATGTGAACTGCGAGAGAATATTGTCCTCAAATAACACAGAACAGAAATGGTAATGTTTCAACTCTGTTCTACACAACCACACTGAAAAATATATTCCAATGGGTAATAAATTTAAGAGTCTAAAATAAAACCTCACAACTAGTGTTAAAAAGCCATAAGTAGTAAGAAAAGGGCTTTTCAAAAATATAAAAATGAAGGATCACCTTCATCATTTGAAAACTATAAAGAATTTATCAAAAAAATTTTAAAAAGAAGACACAATGTGCAAAACCTCAAAATGAAAGGCAGATTGCAAAAGAAAGTAGGGCAAAACCTAATTTGTTTTAAATATGTGAGAAGCAAAAAGATCAGATCTGAACATGTAGGCCCTTAAGAAATGGTGGATTCATTAAATATTTTTTTTTAGCAGAGCTGAAGTCCAAATTGCTAATAGAAATGTCACTGCCCTAAATGACCCACAATGGCTCAAAATTGTTACGATTGAGAAACAGTTGGACAAAATTAAGGTTGATAAAGTACCAGGACCTGATGGATTACATCCACATGTCCCCAAAGAGCTGAGCTCAGTTATTTCAAAGCCATTGTTTATAATTTTTTAGAGATTCTTTAATCACTGGCTTGCTACCAATGGATTGGCACAAGGCCATTATGGTTCATATCTTCAAAAGGGGAGCAAAGCTTAACTTCCATAATATAAATGATAGCATGGAATCAAGCCTGAAGTTGTCAAACAAATTTACTCTCTTTTCATGAGGAGGTAAGTAAATAGGTAGACAGTGTAGTAGCAGTTGATATAGTGTACTTGGACTTTGCTAAAGCATTTGGCACAGTGGCCCACAGATGGGTAATATGCAAGTTAGGATCAATAGGTTTAGAAAAGTTAATCTGTAAATGGATAGAGAACTGGCTGAAAGACCACATCCAGAGAGTAATGATTAATGATTCATACTCTGAATGGTCTAAGGGTATTAGTTTTGTACCCCAGGGTTCAGTGTGGGGACCTTTACTGTTTAACTTCTTTTTAAATGATATAGAGTTTGGGTTTAAAAGTACCATTTCTGTGTTTGCAGATGACACCAAACTATGTAAGTCCATACAACATGTCTAATCTACAAGCAGACCTGAATGTACTGTTTGATTGGGCAGCCAAGTGGCAAATGACATTTATTATTAAGAAATGTAAATTCATGCACTTGGGGGCTAATAACATGCATGCTTCTCTAGGGAGAATACATTTGGGGAGTAGGAAATAGAAAAGGATTTAGGGGTTCTGGTGGATCAGAGACTTAAAAGTGCCTAAAACTAAAAAAACACTTACCTTCAATCCCGCAAGGCAGTCCGATCCATCCAGAGGTTCCCACGTCGTTCCTGTTTCCGGTTTCTACTTCCTATGTCACCCGACCTAGGCACGAGATTTGGTGACATAGGTTGGAAAAAAAAAACTTGCTGATCTCACTGCGCATGGGTGAGATCGGCAAATGTTTTCCCAGGAAAAAGCTCCTTCTGCGCATGCCTGAGATGCTCGGGCTTGCGCAGAAGGAGCACCCAAGAGCCTCCCAGGATGCCTGACATAGGTATCCCGGGAGGCTTTGCATTCCCATTAATTAGGGGCGGTGCTGCACTCTTTTTTTTTTTTAAAGAGGTGTGCCAAAAAAAAAAAATGAATTTTTACTTAACATAAAAGGGTTGTCTAACCTTTTATGTAATGTGAAATTTCTGAGTTTAGGTACGCTTTAATAACAAGCTGCAATATCCTAAGCTAGGAAAGTAAAAGAGGAATAGACTGCAGAGATGGAGACATAATCCTGCCCCTGTACAAAGCATTGGTCAGACTTTGCCTAGAATTTGCAGTCTAGTTTTGCGCACTAGTTCACAAAAAAACATTGTGGAATTGAAAAGAGTGCAGAGAAGGGCAACTAAACTAATAAAAGGAATGGAGGAACTCAGCTATGAGGAGATATTAGTGATGTTTTAGGGAGGGGAATGAACACCCTGTATAAATATATAAATGATCCACATAAAGAACTCTCTTCCCAATTTTTTATTGTAAGATCATTACAAAGGACAAGAGGGCACTCTTTGCGTCTGGAGGAAAATAAGTTTAAGCTCCGGATAAGGAAGGGATTCTTCACTGCAAGGTCCGAAAATGTGGAATAGGCTCCCTCAGGAAGTAGTTTTAGCAACTACTATAGATTACTTTAAACCCCCTGGCAGTAACCCCGAGCCACATTGAGGGTAGCTTTGAGAAAATCCTACCTGCTCCCCACAATCCAGCGGCATTCTCCAGCGTTCCCCGGCCTGCTTCTGCATCGCATCCTCTGCTTGATTGATGTGATAGGTGAAGCTTCGGTACGCTGAAGAGGCATGGTCTGGCGGGAAATTTAAAAGCAGATTACATTGTAATCTTGTTTTAACACATTGATCACAGTAATAACGTTATAAAAAACTAATCCAAAAAAATAAATTAATAAAACATACTAATTTAACAATAATATTGCACCCTTGTTTGGACAGATTTCAGTATTTTTGATTTGATTCAATTAATACATTTAATTTATTGTCATAATATTTTTTATAATTATTATTTATAATTATTTATTATAATATAATTTATGATTTGTGTTTCAAACTTTATCATACCCGGGAGTTATTTCTGACAGCTATAGGCCTGCAATATTAAACAACAAATTTCCGTACAATGTACCGCTTTTGACTTAAAAAAATACTGACATAATCAGACCGCCAGGGAGGTTAAGAAAAAGCTGAATGCTTTTCTAGAAACACAGAATATAACTGGGTATTAAAGCTTCAAAGTCAAGATAACAGACTGTTAATCTAGGTAACATCCCATTGCCTCATGGAATCAGGAATGAATTTTTATCCCTGTTAAAGCAAATTGAACCAGGTTTTTTTTGCCTTCTTCTGGACCAACTGTGTCCATGGGGTTTTATATCTGGGATACCTTTATTTCCCTAGTGGTTGAACTTGATGGACTTATGTATTTTTTCAACCTGAATTACTACTACTGTGTCTCCCTGGAAATACGACCTACCCGGAAAATAAACCCTAGCATGCTAATCATGCAAGGGGGAAATATAAGCTCTACCCCAAAAGTAAGCCCGATCAGCTTTTTGTTTGTGCTTTTTCTCTTATTTAGGTTAGATTTATTTAGGTTACTGTTTTGTGTCTGCCTGTTACTCTGTGATTTATATGTTAATTGTCAGCACATTTTCTTATTATGTTGCACTTGTTTGCTTATGAAGTTGTGTTTTTTTTTCATTATTCATTTTCGTCCATTCTTATTCATGACTTCTTGTATATACCAGAAAAAATATGTGATTTTCACAGGTCCCAGGTAACACAGAGGTGTTTATATAGATTTTTTGTACATGAGAAAAATAGGACATCCCCTGAAAATAAGCCCTAAAGAGATTTTCAGAGGTAAAATTAATATAAGACCCTGTCTTATTTTCGGAGAAACACAGAATGTAACTATATTTGCTCTGTGCATTGACCTGTTACCTTGGACTATTCACCAACATCCTGATATCCAAGGGGTCCCCATCAGATCTAAAACATTTACTATTGCCCTCTATGCAGATGACATACTTTAAACACTGTCAAAGCCTCTCATCACCCTCCCTAATCTCCATAATGTGCTGGACAGGTATGGCACCCTCTCTGGCTACAAGATCAATGCCTCCAAAACGGAAGCACTTCTAATTAACCGCAGCTCACACATTTGCACTCCCAATATTCCAATCATTGGACAAATAGGGGGTTAACATCTCACCTAACTATGGTTCCCTATACAACACCAACTACCCAATCCTCTTTTGGCAACTCCACACACTTCTTCACAAGTGGCCAGTACTCCCAATATCTTTCTTTGGACGGATCACCCAAGAAGGTCTCATCTTAGAAATCTATTATCTATCTATTTGGGCAGGGAGCTTCCCAAATTTTGCAGATGACATGGAGCAGTGCTAATAAGCTCCTCTGTACACTCTACAAGAAAAACATATATAAAATCCTGATGCACTGGTTTCTCACTCCTGACAGATTGCATACCATATTCCCCACCATGCATACCAAATTCCCCACTAGTTACAGATGCTGGAGATGTCAGAGTGAATGGGGTACAATGTATCACATTTTTTGGACTTGCCCATCTCTGGTCCCGTACTGGAATTTAGTCAATTACCTGCTTTAAGGGTTTGTTTGAAGTCCAGATATCTAAGTATGTAGTCACACATTTATTGGGTCTCCCCCCTAACAAGTCTTTCTAAGCTCGGCAAAAAATTGGCCACCCATGTTTGATGCCTAATATCCCGGCACTGGAAGTCGACCTTACCTCCTGGAATTCCAGACCTCTATGCTCAAATTAAAGACGACTAGCTTATAGAACACCTTAACAGCTAGGCTACATGATCGTAGTGAAAAATTTACAGCTATCTGTGAACCATGGGATTCCTACCTACAATCCCCTTCCTAATAACAACAACTTACTGGCTTTCTCTCTAAGGGAGACTCTGCTACTAATTTATATACATTCCGTAAGAGTTTACTTGAAATGGGCTCCAACCTTCCTCTCCCACATGTCCACTCCACCCTGCCCCCCCCCCCCCCCCAATCTGTTGTGTCTATTTTAGTCATTAATGACCAAAGGTTATTGTAAGCTTACTCAAAAATGGCTCAAGAATTTTTCTTTTCTGTAATGGAACTGTTTTGTCGACTATTTTGTTTTGATTATTTTATGTACAGTACATTAATCTTACAGTTTTACGAGATGTCATTTATTGTTATTGTCATTGTTTTTCTTTATAATATATTGTCTTAATCTCCCTTCCTGTTGTTTTTAATTTCTTCTTTTTTTGATATTGTTACATTGTATTTGATCGAAAAAAATTCAATAAACATAGAATTAAAAAAAAAAAAATAAGGAGTATTTCAAAATCTACATCATGCTATAATGAGAGGTTAAAGGCTTAAAAAGAAATCAGCATACAAAGCAAGAAAACAACAATAGGAAAACAAACAACAGAGAAACAGGAAAAAAGAGTGGTAAAACATCTTACCTGCCATTTCACTGAACAAGTAGGAATAACAAGTAAATGAGGAGTGGCAAAATGTGATAGGAAAAGGAAGAATGACCTAGGAGTGAAGTGGCAATATAACAGTAGTATAAATAATATAATATTTTTCAATGTTGAATAGAAAATGTAAACTTTGACATTGGTAACTGTTCCATAGCTAAGTAGTTAACTCTTCCAAATGCAATATATAATTATTTAATCAACCCAGTGTTTCATAGTCAGAAGATAAGTTGTTTATCAATATCTTGAACACCTGTTACTTTAGGTGGGTAAAAAGCCTGGGAGAATGGCTACCGGTGGGTGTTTAAGGTACATTGCTAAAGGTCACTGATGTATAAACCTCAAATCCTTGGTTCTAAATGTTATGGACAGAAATCATTCCCACCAGGTGTGGACCATAGTGGCTCTATGATTGCCACGTCTATTTCTGAGATTTGCTAAAAAAAACAATATTTATAATTTATCTGAGTAGCCAGGGGTTACCCTCAAAATTCATAAGGTTCTCATCCAGCCATGCATGGGTGGGTAGACAACACTGCCACTTTCTTCCCTGTGTCAGACCCAGCAACATGTATTTTAACATTGTATTGGGAAACCCTGGAAAGAAAAGGGAATTTGTAAAGCTCCCCCTCCCTTTCCCCTTTGCAAGGTACCTTTGTCCCACAATGGTGAGAATCTCGAGGAACAAGGGCCATTTTTGCACATTTTGTTTTTGCTTATGGTGAATTCTGGTAGTTCTTTAAGTAAGGCTGACCAGATATTTCCCTACTCCCATTGAAATGAGTGCTAGGGTAAGTTATGATAACCCAACCATGCCAGTCTGTTTACACATTCCCTGGTACTGGACAAATATGTCACCCACCACCAGGAATCTGTGTGGTATTATTTGCAGCCTACTAAACCTGTCATTTTAAAAATTACATTTTACTTATTGTTTTATGAGAGTTACAAAATATTTTCAATGTTATTCTTTTTTGTTCTAGTACCCAAAGAGCTGAAACTTGAAGCAGAGCATACAGGTAAAATGCTGATCAATTTTTGTTTTACATTAGGCATGCAAACACCTGCTCACAGTTACTTTATTGTAACAATTTAAAATTCCTTTTAATCAACTGACTGTAGACCTATGTTTTTAGGATGGAAGATGTTTTGTGTGGGTTGAACTTGATGGACATGTCTTTTTTTACATTGATGTAACTATGAAGTTCACATCAAATTACTAGTAGCCCAGAAGGTAAAACGTGTGTATACCTTGTGAGTACATGGGTCCAATAGTTGGGGCATTCTGGACTTGCATGATTTTTGTAGGAGCCTGGAACATTCATCTGTGATGTCAGTATTCAGTGCAGCAGGTAGATGACAAACTTCCATTTTGCAAACAACTCTATGATGCACTTCTCATGAGAGTTTATCTGTGAGTAATTCCAGGTACAGAGCTGTCAAACACAAGCTCGTATGGCCAGGGTATACGCTGATCAAGAAGAAAAAATAAATAGGTAGTAGAAGTGGGTTTTTTTGGCAAAAGCTTAAGAAAATTAGAAAATTTTACATTTGGGAGAAAGGTAAAAACTCCCTCTATACCCAAATCCCTGTTAAATATAAGAATAAAGACATTTTCAAAAAGGATGGGATTTTTTAAGGAATATGTAGAGTAATTGCACAGATATAATTTCTTTAAAATTTACCTTACAGTTTTATTTTGTCAATACAAATAATTAAAAACATACAATACATTTATAAACAACATTGTTTCTTTCTGGAGTACAATATTTAGTATTAAAAGTATTTAGTAAAAATAGTATTTTTCATTGAAACTGTCCTTTAAAAAAAGTACATTTTTAAGAATATATATTTGTGAAATTTACTCAACATACACCTAAAAAATCCCATCCTTTTTGAAAAAAGGTACATATACATCAATTGTGATCAAACACAACAAATTTACAGAGCAAATGAAGGAAATATACCACTTTAGTAATGTTGTAACCCCATATATTGCAATGGAGTACATAAATATTTATTAGACAGTTTTTTCCTGAAATAAACTTAAGTAGATTATGATAAAGGAGTGTGAGGAAACGTTAAAGAGTTGGTCTCAGGTACCGATGCGTTTCCCACTACGAGCTTCCTTGGGGGATATTGAACTAGCATACAACTAATATGCAGAAACATATGATATATACCAGTAATAGAAGATGTTAGATAATGGTAGGATAATAACAGATAGTAGATAGTTGAATATTGTCTATTGATTAATATCTATTTATAAAGTATAGACAGTAACATAGATTTGTGGAAAGTTATGTGAAGTTTTATAATGGAAGGTAATGATAAAGGGTTAAATGGGATGTGTGTATGTGGTATCTTAAGTGTATGTGCATAAGTATATGTATGTAAATCGTTAAAATTTTGGGGGTGGTGGTCATAGGACTGGTAATGTGTAAAGCCACAGCCAGAGTTTAGACTGCTGAGAGCGCACCTATTATAGGCTAGCGTCCTTGTAGCTCAGTAGTGCGCATATATCAGAAGGGGAGAGTGAAAGTTGTATCAACTTGAACAATATTCAAAGAGATAAATATATACAAAAACCACAGATAATTCATTTACAAATATAGCAGAGAATTAACTGCCAATAGGATAATTATATTCAAATTTATACAAAAGTATACAAAAATGAAGCAAACAATTTTGACATATCCACAGATGAAGATAAAGTTACAAATGTGCTATATCGAATAACAAATTGAAATAAGGCATATTGATGGAAGAAGAAAAATGTGAAAAGTTTTTTAGAACTGTATCTCTGTATACAGCTCTAATAGACTTTATACTGTATCTCTGTATGGATATTTATACATAATAGATGGGGTCCCCAAAGATACAGTCTTGACAGCTTTTAACCACATAACACAAATATGTGAGAAAGGTATCCACTAACTCGTTCATCGTGAGGTATTTTTGAGTATAATATGAAGTAAGTATATTCATGGGTAGTAAACAGAAATACCCATAACAAATAATGTAATAGGGGATTATATAACCATCACAGAAGTAGTAGAAGGACATATGTAATAGAAAAATGGGAAAAACAAAAAATAAGCATAAATGAAAAAAGAATTTATATATTTAAAGCTTATATCATTCAAACCCAGAAATTAGATCGCTTTTAAGGTCACAATCCATTTTGTCCCACAATGTCAATGTATTCTTGATGTGGATTGGATGGGACATGTTCCAAAGCAAAGAATTTAATTACCTTGGAATCATAATTGTGGTTGGTGCCAACATTTTACCCTATAGGTGTTAGGATTCTGCTGCTTGTGATGGAGTAAATATGTTCGTACATTTGTTTTTGCATTGTCTAGCCTATATAGAAGGCGCCACATTTACAAGTGATCATATGGATGACATAAGCGGTTTCACAATTGATAAAGTGGCATGTAAAATAGGTTTCACCATTAGGTAAAGAATTGCATTGGGCCTCATTTATCCAGGTGCCAGACAACTAAATAATTTAATTAACAGGTTTTGTGTTCCTTTTTGTTTTTCAGTGGGTTTATATTCATCTGTTTTTGGGGTCCTTCAACTCTTGTGTCTATTTACCTGTCCTTTTATTGGCTTTGTCATGGACTGGAAGATGAAAGAACACGAAGACGAAGTGTAAGAGATAACTGACACCACATACAAATAGCAATAAAAAAGAGGCATAATGAACAAAATTCACACAGGTAGTTTTGATCAGATACTACCTTAAATTGTTTAAATTACACAAGACTTTGCCACATTTTATTGTTGCAAAGGCTTTAAAGACAAGTTTTGGCTTTCATTAAAACTAATTGTTTTGCAATTACCAAATGTAACGGCTTTCAAGAAGTTACCTAGTTACTATCACAATAAGTTCAGTGTGCTGTAAAGGAGGTCAAACATGCAGTCTCTCGCAGAAAAAAAGCAATGCGTTTGCCAGTGTAGCAAAATATTGATCTTATATTATTATGCTTAAACATTAATTCTAACTTCAAAATGGACCCTGCTTAAAAAATGTAAAAATTCTGTAGTAAAAGAAAATAAATTCTTGCACGTAACCCTAGTCAGAAGTCCATTTGGGCGATGATAATGAAAAGCAATGAAGTCTGAAGGTGAAATTCTACTTGAATTTTGTCATTTGTTCAGTAATACATTTTCGTTAAATTTATTAAGAATAAGAATAAGAAAAAAATGTAGAATCCTTCTTAATTTGCAAACTAGACACTTATCCAAGCATTAAGCCTATATAACTATGAAAAGGACTGGTAAAAAATGCCCTAATTCATGCCAGGCCCCATTCCTTCTCTCAACATTGCGGGGTACCTTGTTGAGGTCAGAGCCTCTTTTCTATACATGGTCTTACAATATGGTTTTCAAAGTTTTCATAATACGAAAACTGCAATCATTTTTTATAGAAGGGCTTCTAGAAATTTTAAATTTAGTTTATGGAAAAAATGTAAATGTTTTTCACAGGTAGACAGGTAAACAGGTAGACAGTGCAATAGCAGTTGATATAGTGTACTTGGACTTTGCTAAAGCATTTGACACTATACCCCACAGACGGGTATACTCTGAATGGTCTAAGGTTATTAGTGGTGTACCCCAGGGTTCAGTGTTGGGACCTTTACTGTTTAACATCTTCACAAATGATATCGAGTTTGGGATTAAAAGTACCATTTCTGTGTTTGCAGATGACTCCAAACTATGTAATGTAATTAGGTCCATACAGGATGTCTATAATCTACAAGCAGACCTGGATGTACTGTTTGATTGGGTAGCCAAGTGGCAAATTACATTTAATATGGATAAATGTAAAATTATGCACTTGGGAGCTAACAACATGCATGCGTCATACTGTTTAGGGGGAATACATTTGGGGGAGTCAGAAATGGAAAAGGATCTGGGGGTTCAGGTAGATCATAGACTTAATAACAGCATGCATGGCCAAGCTGCAATATCTAAAGCTAGTAAAGTATTTTCTTGTATTAAAAGAAGAATAGACTGCAGAGATGGAGACATTATCCTGCCCCTGTACAAAGCATTGGTCAGACCACATCTGGAATTTGCAGTCCAGTTTTGGGCACCAGTTCACAAAAAACTGTGGAATTGGAGAGAGTACAGAGAAGGGCAACTAAATTAATAAAAGGAATGGAGGAGCTATGAGGAGAGATTAGCTGAACTGAATCTATTCTCCCTTAAGAAGAGACGTTTAAGGGGGGATATGATCACCCTGTATAAATATATAAACGGTCCAAACAGAGAACTCTCTTACCCATTATTCACTTTGAGATCATTACAAATAACAAGAGGGCACTCTTTGCGTCTGGAGGAAAAGAAGTCTAAGCTCCGGATAAGGAAGGGATTCTTCATTGTAAGGTCTGTGAAAATGTGGAATCGGCTCCCTCAGGAAGTAGTTTCAGCAACTACTAAAGATTGCTTTAAGAAAATGCTGGATGTTTTTCTAGAAGCGCAGAATATAACTGGGTATTAAGGCTTTAAAGTAAAAAAACAGTGACTGTTGATCCAGGGAACATCCGATTGCCTCATGGAATCAGGAAGGATTTGTTTTCCCCTGTTGAAGCAAGTTGTACCAGGGTTTTTTTTTGCCTTCCTCTGGACCAACTATGTCTTATAGGGTTTTATATCTATGGGATCTATCTATATGGGATATGTTTATTTTCCTAGTGGTTGAACTTGATGGACTTATGTCTTTTTTCAACCTAACCTACTATACTATATTAGCCATCCCACTTGGAACGTAGGTTCCCCAGACCTGCCCCAAAATTATAGTGACAATGTTCAGTGTTTGGAGAAAAAGTTGATTTGAATGTGGCTAATCTAAGGCTGACCTACCAACAGCAGTGTGAGAGACTAAGTAGTTAAAAACAAACTGAATTATTTGATCTTTGCATTTATTGTTAATATGTATAGGTCCTGACACTAATTGTGGATTGGCAACAATTGCAACTGACAGAGATCATCAACTTGTGACACTACATTTTGAAACATCAGTGTTGAATTAATCATTTTGAAATACCATTCTTAACCATAATTTTTTTACAACTTTGCTGATAAGATTTCTGCTTAGGTTTGGCAAAATTCTGAGAGTTATTAGCAGTGTTGTGTTTTAGGAACAATTGTGACTTCTCCTTTACCTTAAAATTGAGAATTTTTTATGCGGTATCAAGAAAAAGGACATTTTTCAACAGGGAAAATGCATAGATTAACTCAGTTTGTACAGGGGTTTAAAGAAGTTGGTCCATTCAAAAACTTTGCTATGTTCAACCCACAATGTTGCTGAAAGACCTTCAAATCAGCTGAGTTGGAAAATTATTTTTTTGTAACCTCTTCTAGTTTCTTGAATAAAATAGCAATAAGCACCTTGTTGTTCTTCTTTCTCAACAGTTTGCAATCAATGCCACTGTGCTGGCTCTAGTTTTATGGCCACATCCGTCTATCATACCCTTCTTCTAAGAATACTACTCTCTGTAGAAGTTAAACAAGCAATTCCTATCTTAAAATTGCTAGAAATTATACTGCAACCTAAATTGCTTTTCAAATGTATTGCCAAATGATTACTAGTGATTGCTTTGGATTTGTTAGGATTGGTAGCTTAACAGTTCATTTAAAACTACATCCATTACCTGCCAGTTGATCACCATTTTTTTATTCACACAATTGCTGTTTTACAAAAATTGCTTGTATAATCCCAGCCTTAAGCCTCAAAGTCAGGGGCCCAAGGTTACATGCACATACACAGTGCATATTCATTTAAAAAAGACACATCCATCCACTTCAACCATTAGTAAAAGAATATTGTTAATAATACACATATATTGAAAAACCTTTTATTCTATTTAAAAACGTGTTTATCTGGGAAAAGCCCTTATAAGCATGGTTCAGTTTAAAAAAAAAAGATCTTCCTGATCCCCTAAAGCATATTTCTTCAAATTAATAGTCTTAGTTCTGATTGCAGTTGATTTCACCCTCGTTTTCCCCCTGTCCAAGTTCCTGTATCCTGTAGTGTGCACACTACTTAGGTTAGGACTTGGAGGTGCTTGAAACAGAAGAGTTAAGACTTGGAACAAATCTAGTTAATAATAGGTGTAGTAGGACTTGGTCAATCAAGCTGCTGAAAACAAAGGGGTGAAATTTTCACTTCAAAATTGGCCATGTTGTCTGCCACTAGTGTAGAGCGATTTAACATGCATTTTTTCAGTAAAAATTATAAGAGTATGAAGAAGGAAGAAGACAGGCTTTTGTTGGCATGGATTTTGTGTAAATTCTAGTGTTTATTAATGGGTTTTGGATTTAACATTGGTAATAACGAAAGGTTTCTTAAAGGAATTTTTTTGAACGTGATTCCCATATTATTATGAAATACATATTCTACACATATGAATTGCATAAACATAGAAAGTAAACGCTGATATTTCTGAAAGTATCATCAATATAATAGCCACCTGGCGGCTGGCTGCGGATACTGGACACGCCACACTGAATCACCAATGTAAATAAAGTGAAATGTCCCCTTCATTCAGTGATATCAGCTTGCAATTAGCTCTATAGTGACAAACTATTCACCTCTTTGGTGACGTTCATTTTCACCCTGATTTCCATCTGGACATAAAGTATTTATTCTGAAGATCCCCAATAACAGACAACATCATCAATTTAGTTTGGATATATCTTCAACTCTCAACTCTGGTTGGGAGTAAATGATTCATCAAAACTAATTTGGTTCATCCATCCTGTTTGAACATCTAATCAAAAAAACCCTAGTCTTTCTAAGAGTCAATGAACCATAAGCAATTTGCATGGTCAAAACACAAAGGGAATTACTTCATAAGAGAAGGATAACTACATTAACAAGGGAACCCGGCAACCAGTTTAATGTATCTCTCTTCAACTGCAGCGCCATCTTTATATTGGCATCACTACATTGTCACTGTACATAACCGCACCTCTACACCCTTGGATTTTTCTTCTAACCACATTTATATCTACTCAAGTCTCTATCCCCTGAAGAAGCCACTTTTTGGGCGAAATGCATCAAGAAAAAATTGAGACAACATGACCCTTTTGAGTACAATTCTTTATTTTCATTATTGTTTATACTGTCTGTATAGTTTACTTTTTATGTTCATGCAATTCATATAGGTAGAATATGTATTTCATGATAATATGGGAATCACATGTTATATCTAAAACATGTTAAATAAACCAATGTTAAATCTAAAACACATTAATAAACACTAGAATTGACACAAAATCTATGCCAACAAAACCCTGTCTTCTTCCTTCTTCTTCATACTCTTTACAAGTAATCACAGGCTTGGCACATAATACCTCTTTAGTGAGCAAAACTTCTCCGTATTTTACATAAAAAATAATATAAATATTTTAAAAATTCCAAATTGAAATTCCCCAAGACAAACACAATTTTTGATCAATTTATCTGATTTTTCCATTTTGCTAATATCTGTTACTAATACACCAAATCCATCATTAACCTTAAACTGAATAACCGTATGGACTATTTATATATCAATTCATGATAATCATATCCTAAAACCCCAAAAAATTCAGTTCAGCTTCATTGCTGAAAATCTTTATGTCTCTTATTGGTTTAGTTGCCATTCTGTGCACTCTCTCCAGTCGCCCATGTTGACTTAATCTCTAGAATGTTTTATTTCCTAAATATACTTAAAATAGTCTATAACCACTTACACGTTAGGTATGAAAACAATGGTATCCCTCTGTCTACTAACCCACAAAAACCTAAATTCTTCTTTCTCTTCTTTCAAGGTTCAAGACGGTTCAGAAAATTACCAATGCTACCAGAGCCTTTGTTTTCACTAATTTCATCCTCATCATCTTTGGAATTACTTGTTTAATCAGTAGTTTACCGCTGCAAGTAAGTTTTAAAAATTTATAGTGTGAATTGTTATGGCCTAAGCAGATATCAGGTACTGTTTGGAGGCAGGATGCATATTGCAGCTTATCATTTTTTTTTATAATTTGCGACCATAGAGCTAAAGTGCAGCAGCAGTTCCTCTTAGTTTTCAGTGCTAGTAATCCACTAACATCCACTAACAGAATAATGGGTAAATAGCAGTATGATCTTGTAGACATTAACTAGGATGATTGTTAGTTTTAGCTTATTTTACAAATTCATCTCAAAATGAGAAAGTAAAGTTATTTTGCTAATTTTTGATTGTATAAAATAGAAGTTAGGATAGTTTATATTGAATAAGGAGCACAACTGAACAGAACCAAATTTGCCAGGAAAATGTTACGTGCACTTTTGAGAAGTGCCTGCTGAACAATCAGTTGCTTTCAAGAAGGTGACAATCTGTAAATATACCAAAGTATTTAGAGAGTTTGTGCAATATATTTCTGAATATGAATAACATTAACATATACATAGACAAGCGGACTTTCCACAGCACAGTGGTTAAAAGGTTAGCACTCTGGCCTTTGCAGTGCTAGGTCCTAGGTTCAAATCTCAGCCAGAATATTATCTGCACGCTGCAGGTTTTCCCCGTGTTTCCTCCGGGTACTTCCTCCGGTTTCCTCCCACATTCCAAAAACATGCAGTTAGGTTAATTGGCTTCCCCCCAAAAAGACATATGACTATGGTAGGGACATTGGACTGTGAGCCCCTTTGAGAGACAGCTATTGACTTGACTGTTGACTTTGTAAAGCCTTGTGTAATATGTTGGCTCTATATAAATACTGTATAACAATAATACACTGGGGAAAATTATGAGAAAGGCAGCAGAATGGTATTAGTGACAAACATGTATTAGAAGGTTAGATAACATGATAAATATGTACAATAATGATCACATAGATCACTTATGTTAGTGGTCCAAGAAGGGATGGACCACTAACATAAGTTATCCATTTGATGAGGGTGGCATTGATTTTCTTTAGAGAGAAGAACCCTTCTTTTTCCACTTAAATATCCAATAATTATAATATACTGTCAATATTTGTTTAATAACTACGGGGCAAAATAGGACAAGGACCTGCAACCACACAAGCCCAAGAGAGATCTTCCCTGTCCTAGTATCCCTCTGATCTTAGGCGTTCTTCCACTAATGATAAACTCAAGGATGGTATGGTATATGGCTAGGTTATTGGAAACTTGGCAAATGAGTAAATTTCCCCTAAAAAGAACTGGTAAACTGTATGGCAATTGCACCTATTTTATGTTTTTTTTTTTTAATGACTATGTAAGACCCTGGTCAGCACCAGTCCCCACCAGACACCAGTCCCCCAATCTGACACGGCAGTATTCACCTTTAGTAAGCCCCCGCTCAGCCTCGGGAGATTGGTTGCATCTCCCAGCACTCGGTTGCCCCCAGGACTTACTGTCTGGGAATGGGCTGGCAGCAATCCAGGAGCCCACAGATAGCAGTACCAAGATTCAAACAGAGCCAAGTCCAGAATACAGAGCAGAGGTCATACACAGAATATCCGTCTCAATGAAGTACACAAGGGCAAAACACAAGCAGAGTTCGGGTCACAGGCAAAGGTCGGTTCAGGCAGCATAAACTGGCAATGTCAGAAACAGGCAAGGTCAGCAACAGTAGATCAGACAATAAATCTCCAGCACAGATTTATTAAAGCTCTTCAAAGCTTGAGAGGATACACTTTCATCAGCGATGCTGGGTGATACAGGAAACCTCGAATGGATCTGGTCCAGTTTGAAAATATTTGCTAACAAATAGCAAACGACTTTTAAGAAATCCATCCCAGGTTTGCTGTATCACCCAGCTTCACTGATGAAAGTGCATCCTCTCCAGCCTTGGAGAGCTTTAATAAATCAGGTGCAGTGAATTTTTTTTTACGTTACAACATATCGGGGGTTGATTTATAAAGCAGTGAATTTGACATTCACTGAAACAATTCACTGGGGGAGAATCTTCTATGTCCATATTTATTTCAATGGCAGTAATTGGTTCTCCACCAGGGAATGTTTTAGTGAATGTGCAATTGGCAACTTTAATTTATTCTAAGGAGCTCCTGTTGTGTTTCTTAGCTGTTTATTGTAGGGCTATTCAAATTTGTGAGATGGGTAAAGCGCACTTGTCACCAAAATTTGTACTGTATATAAAAGGGTAGATAACACTAAAGGAAAAGTTAGCCCCTCTCCTTCTGTCTTTACTGCCATAGCACACAGTTCTGCTTTAATGAGATGCTGAAAAAATTGACTTTTCCATTGCCAATTTTCAACTTTAACTTTTTTCAACTGGGCACAGCAACCTCTTTCTTCAAGAGCTTCTAATGTTTTCCCACTTTTCTTCTGGACATGGGCAGTTTGAGGAGGACTGGAGTGACCATTTTTCTTTAATCTATCAGGTGGCACTGCCTCCTCCCCGAAGAGTCTGTCCACAGAGCTCTGCAGCTTTGATTAGGTGCCCAGGCAGCACACAGCAGATACTGGGGCATGGGCTGACCATCTTTTCATGATGCTGTGGAAAGGGCTTTCAACAGTAAATGGAGGGAGACAAAAGCAGAAAATATGACCCACAAAAGGTGTAGTTGTACACTTCAACTTTATAAGGCAGGGTGGGAACCTGGAGAATATTGCCCTGTCTATTCAGAGTGATGTTAAACTGACCCCGATTATATTCCTTCTAAAATCATGACTATGAAAAGCAGACTAACAATCTTTGCATACAATGTGTCCTAAGCAAATCAAGGGTAGCTATGCATGCAGCAATTTGTATTGAAAAATGGACGAAGGAAAAACACTGCTTCACACCCAGACTTTTCCAAACTTGGATCAGAACTCTGAATTTTACAATTTCAAGCTACCACCCTTGTCTCAGATTTCCTGCGCGTGGAGGTAACACCAGCTGAACAAGGGCATCTGCATTGGCGTCCTACTGTCTGTCCTTTAATAAGGGCTGAGATCACTAAAGCCCTCTAAAAAAGACACGGCACAGCAGCACAAAGCTCCATTTTGTAGTGCAGTGCTGGTAAGAAGGGGATAGATTACAGCAGTTTTTATGTAGAGATAGGCTTCGGACAGGAAAAAACACAGACATTGCTTCACATTTTGTGTTTCTACTGTGTTAGGTAGAGTCTGATTAAAGCAGTTTGTTGGGAGAGATAGATATTAAAGATATCATTTTAAAGGGATTTACAGTTTTTCCCAATAATGCATTTCCCCCACTGCTAATTAGGGGAACTGGGGAGTGAGTGAAAAAATAGAAAAAGTATGAGTATGAACTATGTCTAATGACACATTTTTTCTTCTGCTAATTCATAATTATAAAGAGGTATACAAT
Source organism: Pyxicephalus adspersus (assembly GCF_032062135.1). Classification (NCBI taxonomy): domain Eukaryota; kingdom Metazoa; phylum Chordata; class Amphibia; order Anura; family Pyxicephalidae; genus Pyxicephalus; species Pyxicephalus adspersus. The sequence goes on from NC_092867.1 coordinate 50,884,920, forward strand.
ATTTTCCAAGGCCACAGTTTCTCCTACTGATTATTAGGTAAATTCAGTACTTCAAAATCAAAGTAAAATCACAGCAATTATTTCCAGTTACACACACAATTTTCTCCTTTTGGTGGAATTAAAGTTTGCCAATTTTTCTTACAGTTTGATGGTGATTTGTTTGAAACTATTATCATCAGATTTAAATAAAACTGGCAACAGAATATTCTTCACAAAAGACCAGCAGGCCACCAGTAAATGCATTCATGGAGGTTATTTCATCAGTTGTCCCCTGTATGTGGACTTTTTATGATGTATCATTTGCTGTGTGCATGTAAACACTGTAACCCAATGGGAAACCAGGTACACATTATTTAACCTATCCTTGCATCCAGCACAAGAAGGAGCATTTGTTTATCTGGAAGAAACACTGACCAGCAAAACCCAATTCGTTGTCCCAAAAGGCAAGATATCAAATGGTGGGGCTACAAGTCTTAGGGTTTCATATATAAATGGGGAATCTGACATTCTGCAAACATTCCCTTTTTTCCTTTTTATTACCCTGTCTGATCTGTTAGTGGATTTTTTTCTAAATATCTCTCTTAGTGTCACTTTCAGTGACATCAACTTTGGCTTGTAATTCTCCTTTTCCCAGAACACTTTGATGTTCTACACCTGCAAATGTGACCTAATTTCTGGAAAAATGTTCTTTGACCTGAGACACATTGACACATTTACACTGCATAACTCAACATTTATTTTTTGTGTGATTTTTATTTTATAGTACTATCTGGTATGGTCTTTGCTCTGCTTTGTGATCTTGTACCTTTAGCCATACTGTCCTCAGTTATACATTAAGCAGTCAAGGATGTGCAGCCTCGATATCAGTGAAGCAGAGAAATATTTGAAGTTTATACTAGATTGTTTTTAAAGCTGGTAAATTAGAACATTTTTTTTCATTTTAATACTTTTTTTTTGGAATTCAAAAATTCAGTATTATGAAAAAAGCATGGTTTGTCCTGAAAAAAATATATGTTTTACTATTAGTCCTAAGTAATGATATTGGTTAATAAATAGGCCAGTGACAAAAAGGTAAACATGTTTTGGTCCATAATGAATTATTTTTCTTTTTTAGTTTTTCACCTTTATCCTTCATACAATGGTCAGAGGTTTCATCCATTCAGCATGTGGAGGATTGTATGCTGCAGTGTAAGTATATAGTGCTGGGAAATATTTATTTTACAGTGCTAACATAAATTCATATGTATTTATTTTAATCTATTTCTTGTCAATTAAAGTGTGCACTAATAATACTATTTATGTACTTTATGTCCCTATAAGTGTATTATATTTAAAAATCACTATCATATTGAAATTATGAAAAATGTGAAGAGTTTGACTGCCAAGGAACCAGTTGGTGGATCTTCATATGGTTAAACATGCATGTGAAAACAGACTCAGACAGATGGCAGAGGTCCAAGCAACTGGATGAGTGGTGGGCTGCATCTGTTCTTGAGTTCTTGATACTGCCCACATGAGAATGTACTGATGTAACAGATTGTTGCTACATGGGGTCTCTGCATGGGGTCTTTTTTAGGGCACCTCAAAAACTCTGGTACTCCATTTCTTCAATCCAGTGTTGGGTTATGCACCTGTCATTTGCTTTCTTTTCCTCCAGATGTAATCACTGTAAATGCTGGGAGGTGGCTTCTCTCATTTAACAAGCACGTGGACCCACTAGAACAACAAGTGCATAGAACATCTTCATACACTCCCTTTGCTCTACCCATTTATTTTGTTTTAAAACAACAAATACGATGGTACCAAAAAATATTTTTCAGAATTATCACATATAGTCATATACTGAGAATTTTTCATCACCACAATTTATTTATTAGCCAGTTAAATAATATTGTCCTGATTTTCATGTTAATTGCTTTAGTGCTATATGTTGTTGAGGAGATGGATTGTGATAGGTTTTTCTTTACAAGTCTATCTGCTTAATTTTCTTGCTTACTAGTTCTAAAATAATAGATATAGGTGTTCTAAATGTTTAGGGGGGAACATTTTGACTTCTTTTTACATTTTGGAAGATTTGAGTCCAATGAAATGTTTGAGAGATAGAATTCTCCTGTAAAGAGGAAATATTTATCACCTCATTCTCAGTTAGGTCAAAGAGATCTTTGAGGGCTTTAAAGTCCTTACTAACTAATTCCTCAAATACATTTGGATCAAGATAATCTTAAGTGTGTGCGTAAATATACATGTATATGTGTTGTACAGGACTGCAAGTATTGGTCCTGGTTGGGAGATACAGTATATTTCTCCAGGATGTAAAACATGGGCTGGGGAAAAGAGTCCAGGATAATGGAAAGCAACATAGCAAATTCCATAACCAATTCCATCCCAGGTACACACCCAGGTTTTGCCACACCAGACAGCAGGGCTGCTAGAAGTAGCACAGGTGTACTATCAGAGGTGGAATATGCAGAAAGTTACATTGCTACATAGTAGGTTATGTTGAAAAAAGACATAAGTCCATCAGGTTCAACCACTTGGGAAATAAACATACCCCAGATATAAAACCCTATACGACATAGTTAGTCCAAAGGAAGGCAAAAAATAAACCCCTGGTACAACTTGCTTCAACAGGGGGAAAAAAAATTCCTTCCTGATTCCATGAGGCAATCGGATGTTCCCTGGATCAACAGTCACTGTTATTTTTACTTTAAAGCCTTAATACCCAGTTATATTCTGTGCTTCCAGAAAAACATCTAGCTTTTTCTTAAAGCAATGTATAGTAGTTGCTAAAACTACTTTCTGAGGGAGCCGATTCCACATTTTCACAGACCTTACAGTGAAGAATCCCTTCCTTATTTGCAGTTTAAACTTCTTTTCCTCCAGACACAAAGAGTGCCCTCTTGTTCTTTGCAATGATCTCAAAGTGAATAATGGGGAAGTGAGTTCTCTGTATGGAGCGTTTATATAGTTATACAGGGTGATCATATCCCCCCTTAAACATCTCTTCTTATAGAATAGATTCAGTTCAGCTAATCTCTCCTCAAAGCTGAGCTCCTCCATTCCTTTTATTAATTTAGTTGCCCTTGTCTGCACTCTCCTCAATTCCACAATGTCCTTTTTGTGAACTGGTGACCAAAACTGGACTGCATATTCCAGATGTGGTCTGACCAATGCTTTGTACAGGGGCAGGATAATGTCTCCATCTCTGCATTCTATTCTTCTTTTAATACAAGAAAGTACTTTACTAGCTTTAGATATTGCAGCTTGGCATTGCATGCTGTTATTAGGTCTATGATCTACCAGAACCCCCAGATCCTTTTCCATTTCTGACTCCCCCAAATGTATTCCCCCCTAGACAGTATGAAGCATGCATGTTGTTAGCTCCCAAGTGCATAATTTTACATTTATCTATAATAAATGTAATTTGCCACTTGGCTGCCCAATCAAACAGTACATCCAGGTCTGGCCAATCCATCGGTACCTTGCCAGTGACTAAAAGAGTCTCTAAAAATTAGAAATAATGGCTTTGAAATAACTGAGCTCAGCTCTTTGAGGACACGTGGATGTAACCCATCAGGTCCTGATGCTTTGTCAACCTTAATTTTTCCCAGCTGTCTCTCAATCATGTCAATTCTGAGCCATTGTGACTCATTTAAGGCAGTGACTTTGCTATTATGAATTTGGACTTGAGCTCTGCCATTTTCCTTTGTGTTCACAGAGCTAAAAAAGTGTTTAGTAAATCTGCCTTGTCTTTATCGCCAGTTACCAATCTAGCGACATCCTTTAAGGGGCCGACATGCTCAGATATGGAATTTTTGCTATTAATATATTTGAAAAATTTTGGGGGGTTTGCAATACTTTCCTTTGCAATCAGTCTTTCATTTTGAAGTTTTGCACATTTTATCTCCTTTTTACATTTTTTGTTATATTCATTATAGGTTTCAAATGATGAAGTTGATTCTTCATTTTTATATTTTTTGAAATGCCCTTTTCTTGTTCCTCGTGGCTTTTTTAACATCAGCTGTAAGCCACATAGGTTTTAATTATAGCCTCTTAAACCTTTTACCCATTGGAATATATTTTTCAGTTTGCTTTTGTAGAACAGACTTGAAACATTCCCATTTCTGTTCTGTGTTCTTTGAGGACAATGTTGTCTCCCAGTCAAAGTCACAGAGAGCCGCCCTTAATAACGGAAAATATGCTCTCTTAAAATTCAATGTTTTTATCTTTCCTGTTTTTGCTTCCTCTTTACAGCTAACAATAAATTAAATCATATTATGGTCACTGCTACCCAGATTCTCTTTTATTTGCACATTTGTTATAAGCTCTGCATTGTTGGAAAGAACTAGGTCCAGTAGAGTATATTTTCTAGTTGGGGCTTCTATACACTGTGCCATAAAATGATCTTATATTAAATTCAAAAATTTCCTTCCTTTTGCTGTTCCTGTAGTGCCATTACTCCAATGTCAGGGTAGTTGAAATCTCCCATGATTAAAACACTGCCACTTTTTGCAGCTTTTTCTATCTGTGCTTGTAGTTGATTTTCTATTTCTTCCTTAACACTGGGGGGCCTATAGCAGAGTCCAATAATTAATTGTGTGTTATTCAACCCCACATTCAACTCCACCCATAATGCCTCAACCTCATCGCTTCATCCCTCTGCAAAGTAGGCTGCAAAAAAGCCTGTGTGGAAACTGTGCTGTTTTGCAAAGAGAAAAAAACTGTTGTTGCCGTTTTATCTGTGTTGATTTGAGTTGCAACCACCTGTTTACAGCTGATGTAGGCTGCCTTTTCATTTTGTTTTCTATTTATGCTGAAGGTAGCTGTTTTGTTTTTGGCATCAAAAGAAAGAGACATACAGACAGCAAACTTCTCTGTGTGCTTGCTGCAAGGGCTAATCCCCCTCCATATCATAAGATACATATATTAAGGGTTTAGTCTCAAATGGTAGGCTGGAAATGAGGCGACAGTACAGTATCTCTTTGGGGCTCCTGTCTATATGTATTAGGAATAAAAACAGGAACAGGAAATCAAAAGTCTTCCCTCGCAGGGTTGTTGCCAGAAACTTCCCATTCCTTTAAATCAAAAGTATAGCCTCCTGGCTAGCACAAACAAATTGCACAGGCTAACTGACAAAGCAATGCTTCTCTCTTCAGGCAAAACCATGAGAAACTTGCTTGCCTAACCACTGCTGTTTAGCACCAGATGTGGTAAATAGGCCTGTGGGTCTTGAAAGAACGCGGGACCGGGAATTGGGTATCTGCCTCACCGTAATCTTGCAGATTCCCAGTAAAACCAGCCCCCCAACAGAAATTTCAAACAACCAGCAAGGAAGCCTAGTATTATTTAAAAATAATACTAACATATAAAAAGCCTTTATTCGCTTCTAATTTGTAAAGATTTTGGCCTGGACAAAGTTTTAACACTTTTAACTAGTTTTAACACTTTGACCTGATCTGTGAAGGGGAATGACGATAAATTAACAAATGAAATTTGTGAAGATGTTCTGTAAGTGACTGAAGTTTGAAACAAAAAATATCCAAGGATATTCAAGGATATATATATATATATATATATGGATTGTAACTCCTGATTTAAAATCTTAATTTGCTTATTGTAATATGTAATTAAAATAAGCATTAGATCATGTGAACATTTCATCAGAATGTTTTGTTCGCAATGTATTTTTCAAAAGTATTTCACATGGCAAAAGCTGAGGGATTTTATATCTAAAATCAGCAGGCTGTCAGCCTATTGAAACACATTACAGACTTTACTCACATTTTAAGTGACAATAATAGCAATGGGCAAACTCTACTTTTTGAAATGACCAAACACCTTTAGTAGACACTTTTAAGGATCTCCCATTAAAATGATCTCGGCCTAGAAAAAAAATTATATTTATCTGATAATTCTAGGTGTTTGATTTTTGGGTTCTTCAGTCTTTTCATCGGTTTCGTTGTCTGCCTCTGATTATTTGTGAGAGTAGATACAATATACAGAAGAATATCCCCAGCATCCCTATACATGTAGCAGCTGGGCTGCTAGTAAACAGCAGGGAGGAGGGGTAAGGCAGGGCTCCGTGATCGACTCGGGTTGCCTTTGCGAACAACTGGTAGATCACGATCTGCGTTTTGGGCACCCCTGTTCTTGACATATTTTCCATACTTAGGAATATGTGCACAACCAAAATTCAATACTAATACTTTATTCAATGCCAACAGACTAAATAGACAGGATGACTGATGGCAAAACGTAAGAGATAATGAAGTGCAGAGAAAACATTTGTTAATTATGGGGCTTTAGTGGTCACTGCATCCCATGTGCCCAAGTCCACTTGCCAAAACACAGTCCAAGGTTATGCTACTGCTTATCCAGTACAACCACGGTGGCAAGGAATGACCTGACCTTATTCTTAGGAACCAGGATGATTTACCAGCATAGTTAGTTTCAACTGTTACACAAACATTCACACCACACAACCATCCAAACCCATGCCACAGAACTTAGTCAGTCCCAATTCCGACTTCTGGCTTGAAATGGTTTATCTTAAAAAAGAAAGAAATACAGATTAGGTTCTTGCTGAAGATTGGTAATTTCATTAGTAACCATGAAGTGAAGATCATATGCATAGTGGACCCTGACAATTTTGGGACTGGGACCTGCCAATTTAGGGGTCTGGAGGCAACACTGTAGATTGCTTTTGTATTTCAATCATTTGTAATAATTTTTATTCATAAAAACACAAAAAAGTAAACATAATATACAGTGACGTCTAATATTTGCGATATACAAAACTAGTGAATTGTGCTATTCCCAGCTGTTAGAGTATAAAAAAACAAATAATTTAATAAAATATTATAAAATAATATGTCAGTTTTACTTTTTATGCTTCTGTCCCAATTAATATATAACATAGAACAATAAATAACTGGAAAGAGAAAAAAAAGGGGGAATGAAAGGGAATATTTCCAAAAACATTTATATATATCAGCATATACTAAAAACAAGAATACAATACTTATCAGTGTACAATAATACCATGTTGTCACAATCCAAACCGATAATCTCTTAGTGAATCATATCAGTAAACAACCAATAACTCATTTTTGTGCTAATATCTCCATTATTTTAATCTCAACCCCCTGTTTATTCCATAGTGCGAATCGCTGCTTATGATCTCTAAAAAGAAATCCAAGGCTCCCAAATATCGCCTAATTTGGTTAAGGAGTTTTAAGGATAAGTTACTTTATTGTTTATAACAATCCAATTTAATTTAGAGCAGATTGGTTCTAGAGATACGGTAGGCTTTTTCCGGGCTTTCACTAATGCAATCCCCCCCCCCCCCCAAAAGTATAATTTTATTCAAGTTCAGTGTCGATTTTGGGAGGACCAAGTCCACTTTACTAAATAGGGCTGCCTCTAAAGAACTACAAATTTGAAGTTGCAAAATCCGTGAAATCATGTTAAAAACTTTGGCCCCAATTTACTAAAGCTCTCCAATGCTGGAGAGAATACACCTTCACCAGTGAAGCTGGGTGATCCAACAAACCTGGGATGGATCTGGTCCAGGATTCAAAGCATTTGCTAGCAAATAGCAAATGACATTGAAGAAATCTATTCCAGGTTTGCTTGATCACCTAGCTTCACTGGTGAAAGGTTATTCTCTCCAGCCTTGGAGAGCTTTAATAAATCAGGCCCTTTGTCCCAGTATTCCCTGGCAATTGGGCATGACCACCAAATGTGTATCATGGAACCCTTAACAAGGCAACGTCGAAAGCACATTGGAGAAATTGATGGGACACACTTAGCCAGTTTACTTGGTACCAAGTACCATCTGAGCATCATTTTGTAATTAACTTCCACAAGAGCGGATTTCAAGGATACCTTGGATAATGAGTGTGTCATCTCTCCCCACTCCTCTAGTTCCCATGTTTTGCCAATTCAAATTCCCAATCCAGCATATATTTCAATTTGCCAGAGGGGGCCACCAAGGCTGAGTATATAATAGAAATTTGCCCTCTTGTAGAAGATATAGAGGCACAGGTGCTTTCAAATGGAGTGGACTGCATAGGTTTCAGAGCTTGCCTGATTATATTGTTAATAAATTAGTAAAGTCTTTTGCTGGCCAAGTATTCCCAAGTAAGCACCATTTGAATGTCTTACATCGGGAGAGTTCTAAATAGGTATAATCATTTCGGAAGCATATTCATCTTAATGGCAGTAATCCTCCCCAACCATGACGGAGGTGACTGAGACCACCTCTGGAGGTCAGCCAGAAATTTCATAATCCTCTCAGAGGGGTATAAATATACTTGTAAAGATTTCCATAAAAAGATGTCAAATTTATACCTAAATATTGTAAAAATTCATCACCCCAACTAATGTCAAACTGACTTTTAATGGCATTTACGGTTCTTATCTATATATTTATATTGGGAGCTTGGGACTTGATTCTATTCACCTGAAGACCTGAGCATATAGCAAACTTTATCTAGTTGTTTAAAGAGATTAGGCAAAGTGGTAATCAGGGTAGTAATAAACATCAATATGTCATTCGCAAATAATGACGTTACCACACAGGATGTCCTTAATGTTTGATTCAGTACATATTGCTTTCGCTAGTGGTTCTATCACCAAAGCAAACAAAAGGGGGAGAAAGTGGACATCCCTGCCTAGTTCCCCTTTTGAATAAAATGATGTCAGAGAGTAATCCTCCTAAAGATATTTTAGCTTCTGGGGTATCATAAAGGGCCAACAATAAGTTAATAAAGTGCAGGCCAAAATCCATATTTAAGAGGACCTGGAATAAGTATTTCCATGATAAACTGTCAAAAGCTTTTTGGAGGTCGAGTGAAAGCAACATGGCCTGGCGATGTGATCCCCCATCCCAATTAGAGTGTATAACTAATATAAGATCAGTTGCTCTTCTTGTTTGGTCTGGGGCCTGTCTATGTTGCATAAAGCCCACCTGGTCTGGATGAATATAAACCCCCAAGAATAATCCTAATCGCAATGCAAGTATTTTCATCATAATCTTATAAATGCCCTATTGGCATCTCTCAATAGTGGGTGGCCATCTCTCAAAAAATTAAAATAATCCATTAAATGTGATGTCAAGTTATGGCCAAAGGTTTTACAATACATATTGGAAAAGCCATCTAGTCCAGGTGAACTTCCTAATTTAATAAATCTAAAAGCACTATTCAGTTTTTCTAGCATAAAGGGTTTCTCTAGCAATTCTTTGTGTTTAGATTTAGGTTTAGGGAGGTTAAGATCATGAAGAAAAGCCTCTATTCCCTCTCGGGATGTTGAGTTACACATTTGACCATAAAAATCTTCAAAAGTTGCCAATATTTTCTCTGGATTTTAAGATAGGCTACTATCTTTAAGCCTAATTTTAGGGAGTACATAAGTTTTTGGTCTAGGATTGAGTTTATTGACCAAAAGGCTACCTGGTTTATCCCTCCACATGAAACATGTATGTGCCGCCCAGCGTATCGATTTTTCTGCCCTGGATCAAAGAATCAAATTAAGTTCAGTTCACTTAACCTCTAATTGCCTTTTTAACCCAGACAGAAGATTCTTTTTGTGTTGTTTTTGTAGCTCATGGTATTCTTTAAGTTGGTCTTCGATCAATTTATTTAGATTTTTCTTACGAGAGGAGCTTATTTTTAGTTCTCCCCTAATGTATGCCTTGTGAGCTTCCCAATTTATAGCTGGAGAAGTATCACTAGATTTATTAATCTGAAAATAGAGTTGTAACTCTTCTATTTTTCTTTGTATAACTGGCTCTGAGATCAAATTTTCATTGAGTCTTCATCGGAACCCCAATTCAGTCCTACTGAAACCCCTTAAATAAACAGCCAGTGGATCATGATCTGACCAGGGGGTTGACAAAATATGGGCCCCTAAAATACCTGAGAGCATATGGGGTTGAACAAATACATGATCAATACACGAGTATTGATTATGGGCATTTGAAAAATACGTATAGTCCCTGGTGGAAGGATTCATTTCCCTCCAGGAGTCTATAAGGTTGTATTTTCTTAATAAAAGAGAAAGATGATGACTCTTCATTTGGAAGGTCTCTATATTTGCTCAATTTTATTTTATCTAAGATGTGATCCAACGCTAAATTTGTATCCCCCATCAATATACTAGACCCTTGTACTTGAGGCCATGTCTCCCTCAGAGACTACTGATATCAATTGAGTACCCACATAGCCTATTAACAATATAAACCTTCCTCCTGGGTCTCCAACAACTTTTTGAGGAGAGAAGTTCAGGCTTTTTCTAAAGCACAGTAGGACCCCACATTTCTTTTTATTTTAAATTTGCACTGTAAAATATAGGATAGTTTTTATGTAAATATTTAGGAAGTGGTTTGTTGGAAAAATGTGTTTCCTGTAGTGCTAATATATCAACTTTTAATAAATCATAGTAGTGAAATGCTTTAGATCTTTTAATCTGGGAATTAAATCCCTGAATAATATGTAAAAGAATTGGTATTTTAGATGAAGCATTGTGGACACAAAGTGGGTCAATAGACCTCAAACTCTAAAAGAACATGTGCCAGTGTGTATGTATAATTTAAAAGGTAGTCTTCCCAAAAGTTAAATCTTTAAGGAAAACAAAAATATCAAAAAAAATTCAAATAAACAAAAATCAAGAAAACAACAAAAGCTGATAGAATTATTCTGAACTGGGATGCAATACAAATGGATTTTGAATTTCTCGGCCCACCGGGACATACACACGCACCAACGTCACCGGGAACTTCCCCGGTGACTCATCGGATTCAGAAGCAGGAAGAAGAAAGAAGATGGAAATCGTGGCGCTGGACGGCGTGGGATTTCTATGGCCCATGTTTTGCAAATCTTGCCTCAATTCAGTAGTGATGATTGCTGTAGCTTTGTCTAATTCAGTCCTTTTTCAGCTTTCTTCCATAGGGAGCTCTAATGGAGGGCTTGCGGCTAGGGGGTCCTGGGATAGGACACTGAACCTGGACTATTAGGTATTGAGTCTGCATTAATTTGCTGTTGTACACTGTGAGCAGCACTTAATGATGAATCAAAAGAAGGAGGTTGTTGTAAGATATAGGCAGGAGGCATCTGTTCTCCCTGGGGGCTAGCTAGTAGTGATCAAGGTGAGGATTCCTCTCTTCCTGTATCATTAAAGTCCCCATTCCTACCTGCTAGTGATGTCCTCTTTGCCTCCTGAAGTGCAGAGCCTACAGCTGTTTGCTCGTCCTGAGTGGTTGTCATACTGGATGCCGGCCGCAGTGTCTGAGACCGTGGTATACGGTCTTTGTTCTTTGTCCCCGACTTCCCGGTCATAGTTAGCTTGTGCGGGGAGGATCTGTGTGCCTGCTGGTGCCTGTAGCTGCCGATCCGTAGGAGGGTGCCGATCCGATTAGAGGTCGTCCCTCATAGCCGGCGGCACATGCGACCTTCTCTCTGTACATTGCTTTTGTGTATAAGAAATTAGTTCACCTAATAACCATTCTTAGCCAGAGCAGCACAGGTAAATGATCCATATCAAGCACATTTTATTGTTTCCCTATAAACTCCATTGCCTAATACATAAAAGTCCAGTCCCTTCAAACAACATTCAATACCATCTTTGGAATTGCCCTTGACCAAGTTCTTTTGATCTAGTTTATAACCCTGGTAGTGTTAAAACCCTCACCTCTATGGACAACATAAATCCAACATGATCTCAATTTATAGGTTTATGTTACAGAGACATTAGGCAGGAAACCCCAATCTATGTGAACAATTTAAGATCCTGGTTTAGCAATGAAATGTACCCTACTGGCAATCTGTGGAACATAAGTACATTCCTGTTGACAACAGGCAGCTTTGGGCAACATTCTGCTTCTTCTATTGCCAAACTTATAGAAGGATCTGCAGCACTTAACCAACATAGTCCTCTCTTTCACCAGGCAAAGGGAGGTCAATTTTTCATGGAGGTATATCAACTCCCTTCTAAAAATGAGCATAGAATTGTGAAAAGTGGTTTAATCAAATAGAATAGTCTAGGCCAAATTTGACTTTGAGAAAAATTCAACATTTTTTTTAACATAATTTATTTTATAAACATTTTAAACCATACATATTACAATATACTATTTAGAATAAATACAGATTAAAGAAAAAAAACAGATCCAAAAAACATTTAAAAATATAAAATCAACGATTGAAAAAAAAAGAAAACCAATTGTGGCTACATATGCAATTATTAAAAATGAATAAAACAATTTCTGGCAAAAACATACAATATATAACAAAAAGCATACATAATGTATAAATATATACACCATATAAACCAAAACCCACTGGAGGTTAAGAAGAACCAACAAAATTAACCTTTGTGACAGTGTCCCAAAAATGGCAGGGAAAGTGCATTACAGTCTCCAGGGAAATTAAAGTGATTAAGTTTGTATAGGTTTTTGGGAAAAAAACAGGGACTATAGGGCCCTGGAGCCGGCCAAGGGAGTGAAAGGTGGGTTCCTTGGCACAACCCAACCCTGATTTGGGTTATATGCACCTGCACTTAGGTGCAGGGGGAAGATGGAACTGATCAGCAAGAGGCTGAGGAAATTGATCAGAAAGAGGCTGAGAAGGGAGCCAGAGTGGGTATCAGGCTGAGAGAGAGCCAGAGTGGATTCCAGGCTGAGAGAGCCAGAGGGCTCCAGGCTGAGAGAGAGCCAGAGGGTTCCAGGAAAGCCAGCGGCCAAACAATACTACAAAGTTGTGAGTTAACAGTACTGATATAGTGTATGTGTTAAGAAGAGAAGGAACCTAAGTGACGTAGCCAGATGCCCAGCGGGGTTACTGTTTATTGTTTTGTTGTGAAGTGCTGCAGAGTGTGCTGTAACACTTGCCTAAACAAATAAAAACTGCTGTGATTTTGGACTTTTGGAGTCTGCTGCCTCTTATCTACCCTTCACCCCTAAATCATAGTATGTTCCCTACACTTGTTTTCACTTACTGAACATGCCAATAAAGGACTCTCTATATCAACTCTGTCTTTACATGCATTTTACTTTGTATATCCTGACTATGTATGCTTTCTTTCTCAGTGTTCTAATTGTGTGTACAGTGTCTGTCCTCTGATAGTGTATGCTCTAACTATGTGTGCATTGTCTTTTGATTGTGTGTGCTCTACATGTGTGTGCATTGTCTGTCTTCTATGTGTGCTTAGACTTTGCGTGCATTGTTTGTCCTTTCATTATGTATACTCCGACTGTGTGCATTGTCTGTCCTCTGATCGTGTGTGCTGTCAGTGCATTATCTATACCCCACAGGGAAATATAAAAAACACACAAAATTAACCTTATAGATATCAAATCGAGTCCTACATTATAAATATCTGACATAGTCAGGGGTTTGACAAATTCCTACCAGTAGAACCATGTGTGTTCAAATTTTTCATCATGGTCATGGAGACCTGCAGTGAGATCCTCCATGAGCATGATTTCATTCACAATGTTAAACCGTTGTTTTATAGATAGACAGGAGGAGGATTTCCAATTCAGAGAGATATACAATTTGCTGCATTAATGAAGTGTCTAACAACTGAGGTTTTATGAAACTTAAGGGAAAGAGAGCTATGCTGCAACAAAAAAAGGCCGTATCCTCTGGGACTGCATTGTCCATAATTTTCTGTAAGAGGTCTCTCACTGCCATCCAAAATTGGGACAGTATGGGCATGACCAAAAGATGTGGAGCATAGATCCCTCCCCCACATTGCACCGCTAACATCGTTCAGACACCTCAGAAAAATATCTATGTAAGTGAACAGGGGTGTAATACCACCTGGTAAGTATTTTATAATTCGATTCCTGGTACTTACTATTAATCGTGTTATGATGAGCAAGCCATACATTTTTTCGCCTTTTCGGATTCATCCAGCAAAAGCCCCAAATCTTGTTCCCATTGTGTTTTATACAGGGGAGTACAGTCCTCGGGCTGGGCACTGAGAAACCCATATATAGACGAAAGAGAATGTCTCGTGGAATCCAAACCAATGTAGAGGGATTCAAATGGTGTCAAAGGGAGAATACAACTACCGCTTGGGGGTAGGGAATGCAAAAAGTGAGCAAACTGTCTCGCTCTCCAAAAACCCAAAGGCTTGGGCACCCCCAATTCAGCTAATTGATAAACCAAGAGCCAAGATGGCCCTTCCATAAAGTGGGAAACCCTGAAGGTGCCCGAAAGTTTTAGGTGTGTAAAATAGGGATTCCCTCTTCCTGGGATAAATGCTGGGTTGTCCCAAATTGGAAACAATGGTGAAGGAGAGGGAGAGATGTTAAAATGTGAAATTATCTGCCTACACACTCTCCATTTGGGCCTTACCGTGTGATGTTCCTAAGGGCAGATACCTGTGCTGATTCCAACCAAGGAGATATTTGTATATTTTCCTCACATGCAATGTGTTCCAATCCAATCCATTTTTTGAATTGTGGATTCCGCACCCAGTCTACAACCCTGACAAGGTGAGAAGCCAAATAATATTTATTAAAATGTGGGACCCCTAGCCCATCTTCGTCTTTGGCACAGAAGAACAATGTGCGGCTAAGTCTGGGCCTCCTATGTCTCCAAATAAATTGAAACACAATCGCAAGAATCTTATTAAAAAAAGACATAGCAAAACTATTGTAAACTATTGGAAAATGCCTGTTGCACAATGAGGGAATAATATCTTCTTTGTTTCTTGAAGAAACGCCACCTGCATATGCATACCATGATGTCTAGCTAGGAGGGATGTGCAGAATTTTTAACCCCTGTACATTCAGTGTAAGAACCTTAAAAAGTTCCATTTAAAAAGAAAAAAAGCCAGAAAACAAAAAAAAAAAGTCCTAACTCTCAACGTCGGGTGGGATCAACGCCTGGAGAAACCTAAGTGGGGGTAACAAGGAAGACCCATGTCAGGGCTTCCACTCCAACTTTAGAAAAACTATACATTTTGTAGAATAGTGGGACAGGCACATTCAAAACAAAACCGATCACTAGAATTGCTCCCATGTGCCCGCTCCACTACAGAAGCAGCCTTGCAAAAAAAAACAACATTTACCATATCTCCTGAGCATAAAGTACATTTGTATAGCCAAACTAATGAAACATTTTCCAAACAGTTAAAAAATACATTCCAAATAATATAAAGCTGAAGATTAAAAGAAAGCACTAATCCTTTAAAAATAACAAACCATCACATTGCACAGAAAACGTCTAACATTTAAAAATAAGTGTCAGCTAAAGACAAATAAATATTACTTCAGCTGTGGAATCTCACCCAAACCACTTTATCGATGAGGCTGCGGTGGAATGGATCCTCTAGAGCAGGGGGTGTCAAACTCAAATACACAAATTAAACACTAAGACCAAGTCGGGCCAAACTTGAAATTTATTGAAAAAATTGAGAAAGTGTACTACTTCATCCATAACTAACAAAAACAAACCCCTCCACACACATTTTAGGGTTGAAAAGACTAATTTCTATTTATCTATGCAGGCTGTGTGTTGTTCATCCTCTCACATCACAAGTTTGTCTGACATTAAATATTACAAAATATGCAGTCTCTAATGGATTGAAACAAACACAATGCCCCCGGTATTCTGAATCCAGAAATGACCCCAGTTCTTTGTTATCACATCCAGTTTTTATGATACAGGGTACCCTCCATTTTTGTCAAAAAACATACAAATCTTACACACAATGAAAAAAATTTTAAATTAAAAACTTGAATGTACTGTTTATTTAAATTTCTTTTGTTCATACAAATGATTTATTGGCATTTTTTTACAGTAAAACATTTGAAAATAAATCGGGTAAGCGGTTAAGGTAAAAATTTACTCTTATAGCTATCCCTGGAGTGTTCAGTGTTAGAACAATCCCGCCGGATGCCCCAACAATAGTCAGGCATCAATAGTCAGGCAGAAGCTTCAGTATCAGTCATGTAACTTGTGAAATTGGAATAAATTACCAGTTTCCGAATCTGGGATCCATGAAAGATTCCTGCTTTTAATTTTTCAGTACTCGATCCAGGGAAGAATCTACAAATGTATTTGAAGCAAACACTGTCCTTGTTCAGAGCTCTTCCAAATTGCTTCATTAATCCCAGCTTTATGTGTAGTGGAGGGAGAATGATTTTTTTCTTTGTCAGCCATTGGCTTGTTAATGATGCACGTTTTTTATGTTTTCCTTAAACATTTTTTTAAGATCCTTAAACATGGGGTACGTGACTGCAGATCAAATCAATGGTTGACAGAGGAAATTCTGATAACCATTGATTTGATCTGCAGTCACAGACGCATCTTTCCTTGATGAGAGGAATTCTCTTTAGGACCAATCTAATAGCCAATTCAGGCTGGCAGCTCCATTTTTGAAACATTTGGGGTCCTTTGCTTTCTCTATCAGCCAACTTTCCAACATTATACTACAGTGGACTGCCAAACGTTACGATACCCCCGAGGAAGCCTATATCGGGTGAAACACGTTGGGTACTTTCTGGAAGGTTTTTCTACCACAGACCAATGTTGGCTTATTCATGATCAGTTGTTGACTGTATACTGCCACCTTGGGATGGCCTGACTATAAGATCACTTACTATGTTTAAGGATCCTGAATGATTTATATTGTATTTCTGGGAAAGCCATTCATTATTAACACCTAAATTCTGCCTAGTAAGATCCTGCTGTCTTGCCTTTATTTATTTACTTACGTTGATGTTTTCATATTCTTCTTTAAGTTTTGTTGAGCGACCAATTGGAATTGATGCATAGCAGTTGCCATTATGCAGTAAAAGACTTCAAACTTCAAGTGGAACTGTCTATGAAAAGCCGTCAGTCTTCTGCTCGGTATTCTGGTACTCCCATATGGGCTAGTAGTCCAGGGATGTTACAACAGTACACAAAGTCTCCATCTTCACTGAAATATGGTAGGAGTGTTACCTCTCTTGTCCTATAAACTGTTATTTTAACTCTCTCAGACAGTTCTTTTTATTTAAACTGGATGATAAAAGTTCAGATGCTTGTTTTGACAGACTGAGGTCACATAATAAATCATTAAGGTCTATTTGGGAGAACTGCTGGTTTGATTAAACACTTCCTTCATATTCACTTCCACTGCTAACTCCTGGATTACACTCCAAACCCTGTATATCCTCAATGTCGGTTACAGAAATATCAGGGAGTGTACTGAACACCGGTATGGGAACATCAGCACCATGCGGTACAGGTCGTCTTGCTGATTCCAAATCAGGGTACTCCCACTTGTTTTTCTTGTATCGATTGAAACCTTTTACATTCACAGCACATAAATAACAATCAATATGATGATTTTTGGGCTCTCGCCGTACCATAGGTACACCAAATTTCAAACTTTTCAGTTTTCTATTTTTCCACTGACTTAGACACTACACAAGTGTTGCATAACATATGGGGAGCCCAATACATATCTTGGTCCCTCAGTTTAATACCAAAATATGCAAGATATGCTTGTTTCACAAATTTTGTAATGTTTATTCTCTGTTTCTACCGAGAATATTTACCCCATGTAGCAAAGTGCGTAAGTACATACATTGATGATAATATCCTGTGTTAACATTTGTTGTTGGTAAAATCGTCTATTCTGATTCCTGTATCACAAGAACTAAAGCCAATTCAATTAAACTGATGTCATTTCTGAAATCAGCAGACCTTAAATACATTAAAAAATCCTTGGCAAGTGAAAAAATGTTTTTTGTTGAGCTGTGTTATGATTGCTGCAGCCAGACTCATCTATCCTTTCCACCATTCATCTTCTGCTGCATCTCTTTGTAGTTCTTTCATTGGCTTCCATAGAATAGAATCAAATTCAAGCTCCTGTGCTTTGCCTTCAAATCCCTCCACAGTTCTTGTCCCACTTACATTTCTGACCTGATAGAAAAATACTCCCCTAGCCGCTCTCTTTGTTCCCCCAATTACCTACTATTGACTTCCTCACTCATAACCTCATCACACACACAAGGTTTTTGTGTGACAAGCAATAAGTATATTTAGTAGAAAAATGTCATATACAAAGTACACATGATTTTATCACCAACTTATTTACATAGCAGTGGAGGTCATTCCCACAATTATAATGGTGGAGAATGCGACCTTTTTACTAGACAAAGTATTTCTGATATTGTACTTCACAGGGTAGGATTAAACGGTAATCCCGACATAATTCGCTAAAACGACTTTCTCAGGGGATTCCAGGAGAATGATTAAAAGGGCTGTACATGTTGATGCATTGGTACATGGTCCTAGTAAGACTAGCAAAAATAAGTCCTGATCAGAGTCACAAGTGTTTTCAAGGCTGTGATTTACCAGGTACCCTAAACCATATTTGGTGAGAGTGCCCCAAATTGCAAAGATACTGGACCCATGTATATCAACTAGCAGAGGCTCTGCTTAACCCCCCTAGCTTTCTAATTCTGTCAGTTTTTTGATGCAAAAAGTGATCCTATTTTTTTTGCATAGAAATTTTTGTTTATATTGTGGGCCTGTAATTCTTAGGATTAACTCCCAGGTATGCTAATTATATTTATTTAAATCCATCGCATCACCCGGAAGATGTCACACATCTTGCCGGGTGATGCGGTGGGGATGTCCCCGCCCTGCTCACTCTCCTGCTCGCATCACCCGGAGGCTGATCTCCAGGTGATGCGAGCAGCTGCAGTAGATTCCGGGGGGTGATGCTAGCAGGAAATCACCACTGGCATCACCCCCAGAATTTACTATTGGTGATGGCATCTGCAGTTAGATGCAATGCACCATGCAGAAATCCTGCATGGTGCATCGCATCTAACTGCAGATGCGTGCAGCGGGGTGGCGGGGACCTGGGCAGGGTTTAAAAGCGCATTACTCTGTAATCTGCTTGTAAAATTTCGGCCTGGTCACTCCCCCCGACGGAGAGACGCCCCGGCATCACAGCGGGATTGTTTGATCGCCGCTGGAGTGCGGGGCTAAGGTAAGGGGGACCCCCAAAGTTACCCCGAGTGTGACTCGGGGTTACCACTTTTTGCCTAGTTTTCCCACCGAGAGTCACAATCGGGATTACCCCTAGGAGGGTTAATCTAAAACCCGAAGTGTGCACCACAGTACAACTCTGTTTATTAACACACCTATTATGGCAGCTAAGATTGTAATAGCGAGAGCTTGGTGGTCAAGTCAAACAAAAGATGTCATGGTTCCTTGTAAATGAAAAAATGAGGGCTATACCTACTGATTCCATGCCACACTTTTAAAATATGTGATCATCCTAGATCCAATATTATATTCTGCTGGGGTGGGATCGTACAAGTCTAATGCTTTAAAGCCTTTAAAGGAGAAAAAAAAACAAGTCTACGGGTACACTAAATTCATTAAACGCGATGACCTGTCCAATCCCTCCTCCCCATCCCCCTCCCCTAACTGTACCCCTCTATGGGTTTTTCTTTCTTTCTTTTCTTCTTCTTCTCTTCTGTCATGGTTACGTACTGATTTTAACTGCATTCCTATAAGAACTCAGGGTTACTCGCCATGGCTGACCCTTTATGCGCAGGGTGGGAGAGAAGTCAACTCTACGAGGGGATATCCCCCCTATTCAAGGGGATTTATCTATCAAGGGCAGCCACTTGTTTTCCTGGTTATTTTGACAAGATTGTCTGCTGTATTTGCCACACTGTTTGCTTTATGTCGAAGCTTCACCTTGATGTACAATTGTTCCATTTTTTTCATTTTTTCTTTCTCATTTATTTATTCTCTTTGAAATGCAAGGTTGGAATGTAATGTTTTGAATTTGTATACTTTTTCTTGTAAAACTTGAATGAAAATTTATTGAAAAAAAAAAGGGCTGTACATAGAAATAACGTGTAAGTCTATTATAATTGGTATATGTTAGAATAGAGCATAGTAGTTCAGTAAATATGTATCAGCAAATCAAAAATATGTCATATTAAATTATTTAAGTTTGTACAGTACATGTTTATCTCACGTTAGGAAAAGGTTGGTTGATGAAGTGGGGTGATTTAAAAATTATTTTACGTCATACGTATGGTAGTGTCAAGTAAAATCTGTCAAGGTGCAAAAGTGTCTTTGTTAATTAAAGTTCTAAAAAGATAACTATCTATATACAGGTGGTGTCTGAGTAAGGACATCCAACATACAGCGACTCCTAGATATAAATAGGGCTTCCCTGCTCCTTCGTGTGCAGGACAGAGGCTTGGAGGGGGGTGGTTTGCATGACTTGCAGAAGAAATCTTTTCCTAAACACAACTGTTGTTGTGGGTGATCTTCGGAGTGGATCTGATCTGTAACACCTTGTAACTCTTTAATGACCAAGACAAACTCTGCAGTTGTTTCTTTTTGCATATCAAAGCACAGTTTGATCCAGAAGGTAATGAATCTGAAGGCTCCATAAAGTTTTTTTTTTTTGCTTTGTTAGCTCACAGTGGGGATTTTATACAGTAACTGACACCACGCTGCCTAACAATATGTTAAGACAAACACCTAATTACATTTTTTAAAATAATGTACCTGTTCTGACTTACATACAAATTCAACTTAAGAACAAACCTAGAGTCCCTATCTCGTATGCAACCCGGGGACTACCTGTAGTAAATACATAGATAAAAAGTGAAAAAAAATGTAACTTACTTTCAACAAGTTGAGAGCATACTGACAGGGATTTTACAGGTATGAAATTGTGTCTAGATTCATAGGTAATCTCTAGGAGAGAAGAAGGGGGTTATTTTTTATTTTTTTTATAATAACATGGAGTAGTTATTTATTGATTTATAGTTATAATACATTTTTTTTTTAAGTTCTTATAAGTGTTTGTCCAAAATCCATATGCAAGTTGAAACTAGAAATACTATCCAAATTGCAGACAAAAAGGTGAGATAGGATATAAGTCAATAAACAGTGCTCAGCAACATAGTAACGTATTAAAGTCAGCACATACCTGAATGATGTGAAGAATAGCATAAAAGTGACCGCTAATGCAGAGTTTTGCAAACGGAGCTGCTGCAGAGTCAATTTAGCAAGGGCTGGGAATGAAATGTTCCTGCCCTTTAATGGCTGATTGGATAGCGTCTCTCTGGGTTGGGGTGCATGTGTAATGGTAAATTAGGGTTCACTTCCGCCCTCACATGCATGTAGGAGCGGGTGGGGAACTGACTTGCGTGCATGTTGCCCTATTGAGCCACCCATATGCAGATAATGGTTGACTCAATGGTCCGTTAATTAAAAAAAAAAACTAAAATTAAAAAAAAAAATTTCTCTCCTAGAGATAACCTATGAACCTAGACACAATTTCATACCCGTAAAATCTGTGTCAGTATGCTCTTAACTTGTTGTAAGTAAATTTTTTTTTTAACTTTTTTAGCTGTTAATTTACTATATAGATAGTTATCTTATTAAAACTTTAATTAACAAAGACACTTATGCACCTTGACAGATTTTACTTGACACTACCAAATGTATGACAAAAAATTATTTTGGAATCACCCCACCTTACCAACCAACCATTTCCTAACCTGAGATAAACACTTACTGTACAAACTCAAATAATTTAATATGACATATTTTTGATTTGCTGATACATGTTTATTAAATACAAAAATCTTTGATTTATATACAAATAAAGTACTACTCAATAATCCACAAGTGTTTTCGAAATGAGTACTATTGATATATGTCAGGGGTGTCCAAACTTATTGCAAAGAGGGCCAGATTTGGTGGGGTGAAAATGTGCGAGGGGCCAACCATTCAGCCTGACATTCTTTGAATAATTAACGTGCATTGGCAAGCTTGGCTACTCTTCTGCCAAGCACCATAATAATTTTATTAATTTCTTTGTGTGTTACTATCAATATATATATATGTGTGTATGTATGTATGTATATATATATATATATATATATATATATATATACATGATTATGTTGCCAAGTAAGTATCAGTTGTAAAATTCAACAATACTAGTAACATTGAATTTTTTTAATATATTAAAAACAAGAGATAATACAGCACGAAACGCAGGGAGGATTATTCATGCATATGTGGTTTGCATGTCTTGCTGTATTATCGCTTGTTTTTAACATTTATAATAAAAAATGTCAATGTTACTGGTTTTGTTGAAATTTACAATTGTTAGTTACTCGGCAACATAATCATGTGTATATATATACTGCCTTTAAAGTCCCTCATTTTTCCTTATTCTACTATTAGTTAATTTTAGAATGTGGCAGGTAAAATTTTACTGAATTCAATGTGGAAGATTCCAGGTTTGTTTCTCCTTTGTGTTTTACACCGCATAATTGGGGGGGCTGTGTGTTTTTCCTCTTTGTGTTTTACACCGCTTGGTTGGGGGGTGTGTGCTGTGTTGTGTGCTGTGCGCTGTGTCCTTTGTGCCGTTTGCTGTGCTGTGTGCTCTGTGCTGTGTGCTCTGTGCTGTGTGTTGTGTGCTGTGTTGTGTGCTCTGTGCTGTGTGCTCTTTGCTGTGCTGTGTGCTCTGTGTTGTGTTGTTCTGTGTGCTCTGTGCAGGGAATCGCCTACGTTTGTAGGGGGCATGTGCTGTGAGGGACCCGCACGGACCATGCCCACTCAGATTTAAAGAAAGTTCTCTGCACAGAGCCCACACTGACACTTGACCACACAGTACACGCCCGCTACAAACATAGGGGATTCCCTGAGCACACACGGACGCATATTATTGATTTGATGACAGGATGCAGGCCGATGAACACTGGTCGGAATTGGCCTGCGGGACGGACTTTGGATATACCTGATATATGTTTTACTCTGAGTATTTTGAGCTTCAACTATGCTTTATTCTAACATATACCAAGTATAGTAGTATACCTACTTTTATTTTGTGAGTCATGCCATGTTGTAATGACCTGTGACTTGAAACCTCGCCTTGTTAGAAGAGTTTGGCTGTTCTTCACCTGTTTTTGCCTAGCTTGATGACTGGTAAAATATACATATGAATGATTGTCATTAACACCTGTGTTGTATATTTGAATAATCATACCCCTGACTATAATCCTACAAAATGTCTTATTTTGTGCAAGCGTACCTGTAGGAATTGATGCTGTTTTAAAGGCAAAGGCACACTTAATATTTATTTGATTTAGATTTTTCTTTTGTTAGCTCATTTTGCATTTTGTAAATAGATTAAAATAAACAATTAGAAATTTTTTTTATGAAGCATACTTACTTTACAGGAATTGACGCAACCTGACACATTTCACACAAACATCTGCTTTATCAGAATTTAAGAGGCTTTGACAATTTGCATGCTAAATACCACATCCTTTCTAACCACCATAAAAAGTACCTCTCATTTAGAAAACGGTATAAATTATGCTTTTTAAAGTTAATAAATAAACTTTGTTATGATTTATTTTTTACTTTTGTAATCATGTTATATCAGTAAAGGTCCTCCAATTACCTTGTTTTAGAGATTACTAGTATGTCATTAAATGGCGGAAACACAGTTTACATTCATGAAACTACAATTACAAGTACAATAGCATTCTGCAGTAATGCCACTATCTTGTGGTAGCTGACAAAATTACACTGTGTAATCTAATAGATGCAGCTAGGACAACGCCAGAACAAAGTGGCACCTTGTGATGACAGATGGAAACCAGTACTGACAGAGGGGTCACAATAAATAATTACCCTAGAAAACCTTCATCTGTGTGTGTTTTAGTGGCACCATGGGTTTTCCAGGAGCATGTGTAGCAATTTAAATCTGACCTTATATTCCTGTATTTTACATCCTAACCACTCTGAATGCAAGGAGGTATCTATTTGCCTCAAAGGCTGGTGATATAAACAACAGAACACAAAATGCTTTTTTAGATTTTTACATTTTTTTTTGTAACTATTTTGTTAAATCTGGAAAAATGTTAACCATTCACTTTCTCCCTTTGTCTCTTGATTTATATTTTAGATTTCCATCAGGTCATTTTGGCACCCTCACCGGCCTGCAATCCCTACTCAGTGCTGTATTTGCTTTACTACAAGAGCCTCTGTACCGAGTTGTGCTTGGACCCCTCAATGGGGATGGATTTTGGGTAGGGTTTGACAAATATAATAGTGTGAATGTATGCTTTGATTACATATGATAGATCAACTGTCAAAATCTAGTCAACTGACATTCTGAATAACAATGATAGTGTGTTATCCACCCTTTTTGACATATCCAGGCCACATCCCTAAAACAACAGGATATACAGTTAGGTCCATAAATATTTGGACAGAGACAACTTTTTTCTAATTTTGGTTCTGTACATTACCACAATTAATTTTAAATGAAACAACTCTGATGCGGTTGAACTGCAGACTTTCAGCTTTAATTCAGTGGGTTGAAAAAAAAAAGATTGCATAAAAACATGCAACATGCGGTCAAAGGAGTTCTATATGCAGGTGAAACAAGCCATCCTTAAGCTGTAAAAACAGAAAAAACCCATCCGAGAAATCGCTACAATATTAGGAGTGGCAAAATCTACAGTTTGGTACCTCATGAGAAAGAAACAAGCACTGGTGAGCTCAGCAATGCCAAAAGAGCTGGACGACCACAGAAGACAACAGTGGTGGTTGATCGCAGAATATTTTCCATTGTGAAGAGAAACCCCTTCACAACAGCCAACCAAGTGAACAATACTCTCCAGGAGGTAGGCATACAGATATCCAAGTCTACCATAAAGAGAAGACTGCATGAAAGTAAATACAGAGGATCCACTGCAAGGTGCAAGCCACTCATAAGCCTCATGAATAGAAAGGCTAGATTGGACTTTTCCCAAAAACATCTAAAAAGGCCAGCACTGTTCTGGAAAAACATTCTTTGGACAGATGAAACCAAGATCAACCTTTACCAGAATGATGGCAAGAAAAAAGTATGGCGAAGGCGTGGAACAACCTATGATCCAAAGCATACCACATCATCTGTAAAACATGGCGGATGGCTTGGGCGTGCATGGCTGCCAGTGGCACTGGGACACTAGTGTTTATTGATGATGTGACACATGACAGAAGCAGCCAAATGAATTCTGAGTTGTTCAGAGACATATTGTCTGCTCATATCCAGCTAAATGGAGTCAAATTGATTAGGAGACGTTTCATAATACAGATGGACAATGACTAGGGATGATCGAACACCTAGAAGTTTGGGTTCGCCGGGTTCGGCCAAACTTCGGCTCAAAGTTCAGGTTCGGGACTCGAACTTGACCTTGAACCCGAACCCCATTGAAGTCTATGGGGACCGGAACTTGGGGCCACTAAAATGCCTGTAAAATAGTCATCGTAAGGGCTAGAGGGCTGCAAAAGGAAGCAAAATGGGGGTAAGAGCAGGACAATTGCCCTGAAAACAAATGTGGATAAGGAAATGAGATAAAATAACATAGAATTGAAAAAAAATAAAAAAAATACTAATCTTGAACTAGGAGGCGGAGGTCAAAGTGGAGTATGAGGTTGAGGAGGCGGTGGACGTGGCAGTGTAGGTAGAAGCGGTGGTGGTGGAGGAGGTAGCCAACACTGTTTTTGTTGTTTTTTTATTTTTTTTTCCTTTATTTTTTATTTATTTATTTTTTTTTATAAATTTTGGAAGACCCAAAAACATTGGGAAATAGGAGAATGCAAAGAGAAAGTGCACTGGACTATAACAATGGCTGGATGAGGCCGGTATACTTGTCTATTCAGCACAAGGTACGGACAAGTCCTGTGGGATCCATGCCTGGTTCATTTTAATGAACATGAGCTTGTCCACATTGGCTGTGGACAGGCGGCTGCGCTTGTCTGTGATTACCCCCCCCCCGCCATGCTAAACACACGTTCCCACAATACACTGGCCTCCAGGCAGGCCAGCACTTCCAAGGCGTAAAGGGCAAGCTCAGGTCATGTGCCCAATTTGTATTCCGGTCTACAAAATAATGCTGAACGTTCTGACGCCTACGTGCACCTGAGGAAGGTGTTTCATTTGGGCGTGTAGCTGTCAAAGATCGACCACGTCCTCTCCCTTCAACAGCAGCACCACGACCATGGCCACGTCCCTTATTTGATGCTCTCCTCATTCTTTGAGGTCACCCACCGAACTAACAGACGGATTAACTATATTAATTTCCCTGTCACGTATGCAGTGCAGGTGTACCTCACACAAAGATTGGGTATATGTCACCCACCTAACAGACCGATTAACTATATTTATTTCCCTGTCAGGTATGCAGTGCAGGTGTACCTCACAACAATAATTGGAATATGTCACCCACCAATCTAACAGATGGATTAACTAAATTAATTTCTCTGTCACGTATGCAGTGCAGGTGTACATCAAGAATGGGAATATGTCACCCACCAAACTAACAGACGGATTAACTATATTATTTCCCTGTCACATATGCAGTGCAGGTGTACCTCACACACAAAATGGGAATATGTCACCCATCGAACTAACAGACAGATTAACTAATATATTTTTGTGTTGGGTACAAAGATGGTGGATTGCACCCACCAAAAATTGCTACAGAAATATAATTAATCTGGCTGTTAATTCTGTGGGTGACCTACACAGAATTAACAGCCAGATTAATTAATATATTTCTGTGTCAGGGGTGCAAAGATGGTGCATTGCACCCACAAGAAATCGCTATAGGTCACCCACAGAATTAACAGCCAGATTATTTATTATATTTCTGTGTCAGGGGTGCATAGATGGTGCATTGCACCCACAAAAGATCGCTATAGGTCACCCACAGAATTAACAGCTAGATTAATTATTATATTTCTTTGTCAGGGGTGCAAAGCTGGTGTATAGCACCCACAAAAAAATTCACTATAGGTCACCAACAGAACAAATAGCCAGATGAGATTCCTAACACTGTCCCTCACTTCAGCTGTCTGCTTCCTGTCCCTGCACTACTCAGAGCTGATGGGTGGTGCTACACGTGATCCAGCTTTTATAGAGGCTGGGTCACATGATGCACTGGCCAATTACAGCCATGCCATTACTAGGCTTGTGTGTGATGGCTTTTAAGTGCCCACAGCCTAAAAGCTTGTGGATTGGCTGCCCTTTTATTATTATTATTATTATTATTAAACAGGATTTATATAGCGCCAACATATTACGCAGCGCTGTACATTAAATAGGGATTGCAAATGACAGACTAATACAGACAGTGATACAGGAGGAGAGGACCCTGACCCGAAGAGCTTACAATCTAGTAGGTGGGGGAATTTCACACACAAAGGATGTGAGATATGTAGTGTGGGAAGTAGTGATGGTTTCAAATGACAGAAGAAGCCGGGTAGGCAAGTTTGAAAAAATGGGTTTTGAGCACTCTTTTAAATGAGCAGAAAGTAGGAGCAAGCCGAATAGGATGAGGAAGACCATTCCAGAGAGTTGGAGCAGCTCTAGAAAAGTCTTGTATCCGTGCGTGTGATGAGGTTATGAGTGAGGAAGTCATTAGTAGGTCATTGGAGGAGCGGAGAGAGCGGCAGGGGGAGTATTTTTTAACCATGTCAGAGATGTAAGTGGGACAATAACTGTGTAGGGATTTGAAGGCAAAGCACAGGAGCTTAAATTTGATTCTAAGGTGAAAAGGAAGCCAATGGACAGAACTACAAAGAGATGTAGCGGAAGAGGAGCGGAGCGAAGGATGGATGAGTCTGGCTGCAGCATTCATAATAGATTGTAGAGGGGAGAGTCGGGTTAGTGGAATACGAGCGAGAAGGATGTTACAGTAGTCCAGACGAGAAATGATAAGAGCATGTACAAGGAGTTTGGTGGTCTCAGGGGACAGGTAGGGGCGGATTTTGGAGATGTTGCGTAGGTGAAAGTGACAGGACCTGGAAATGTTCTGAATATGGGGGGTGAATGAGAGGGCCGAGTCAAAGGTGACACCAAGACAACGTGCCTGAGGGGAGGACCGAATAACAGTGTTGTTAACAGTTAGATATATGTCAGGGGGGGATTTGGAATTTGAGGGGGGGATGATGATGAGTTCTGTTTTATCCAGGTTGAGTTTCAGGAATCGGTCAGACATCCATGATGAGATGGCCGACAGGCAGCATGAGACCTTATCCAGGACTGAGGGAGACAGGTCAGGGGTGGACAGATAAATTTGGGTGTCATCAGCAGTGCCCTGCAACCTTTCAACAAGCTTTAATAAATGCCTGAACACCGAACTCGAACCCAAACTTTAGCATTTCACTTGTTAAAGACTAAACTTAGAACAGAAAGGCCCACAAACAGCAACTGAAAGCCGCTGCAGTAAAGGCCTAGCAGAGCATTAAAAAGGAGGAAACCCAGCATCTGGTAATGTCCATGAGTTTAAGACTACAGGCTGTCATTGCCAGCAAAGGGTTTTCAACCAAGTGTTGGAAATGAACATTTTCATTTCAGCTTTTTAATTTGTCCAATTACTTTTAAGCCCCTGAAATGAAGTGATTGTGTTAAAAAAGACTTTAGTTCCTTACATTTTTATGCAATCTTTTTGTTCAACCCACTGAATTAAAGCAGAAAGTCTGTAGTTCAACTGCATTTGAGTTGTTTCATTTAAAATTAATTGTGGTATTGTACAGAACCAAAATTAGAAAAAAAATTGTCTCTGTATAAATATTTATGGACCTAACTGTACAAAATCAAATAAGATTTCATTTACAATTGGGACTTAAGAGGCCAAATGGTTTTACGTTCACAAATATTTGCTAATTATAAAATATTATGCTTTAATAAATACCAATAAAATTACTGACAATTAAAACATAGTTATTTCAGCAGCTCTGCTCAGCCTGACCTCACTTTCATTCAAACAGTACTTACATCACAGTGCTTACATCAAACATGGATGGAAAACCTTAGTTAAATCTAGATGTGATTAGGCAGACTGTTAGTTTATACATCAAAATAAAAAAAGATTTAATTTACAATTGGGACTTTGGAGGCCAAATAAATTTATGTTCACAAATATTTTGCTGATTTTAAAATATTATGCTTTATTAAATACCAATAAAATTACTGACAATTAAAACTTATTAAAAAAACATGCAAACCAAACACCATACAAGATGTTCCTGTTAGGGTCATCCTCAAGATGGGTGCCCCCTGTGGATACTGATGCGTTTCACGGGTCAATTCCGCTTCTTAAGGAAACAGAACAGGAACATCTTCAAAGATTTGTTTGGACAGCATGAAAGAAGCATTATGAGAAAGAGTGTCAGCACAATTGAAACCTAGGTGAAGACTGTATTGGAGAAATGTACATATACCTCAAAAAAAAAATAGATAAATGAATTCACACGGAACATTCAGAAGAATGACAATTTAAAATAATTGTCCAATAGCTGAGGAATATTCCAAGTGCTGCTGTTCTCACCACCCAGTGTGGGTGGAATCCCACATACTACAAACCTCAGGAAGGCAAGAAAAAAAACCCTGGTACAATTTGCTTCAACAGGAGAAAAAAATTCCTTCCTGACTCCGTGAGGCAATCGGATGTTCTCTGGATCAACAGTCACTGGTATTTTTTACTTTAAAGCTTTAATACCCAGTTATAATATGTGCTTCTAAAAAAGCATCCAGCTTTTTCCTAAACCAATCTATAGCAGTTGCTGACACTACTTTCTGAGGGAGCCGATTCCACATTTTCACAAACCTTACAGTGAAGAATCCTTTCCTTATCCGGAGCCTAAACTTCTTTTCCTCCAGACGCAAAGAGTTTCCTCTTGTTCTTTGTGATCTTACAGTGAATAATGGGGAAGAAAGTTTTCTTTATGGACCGTTTATATATTTATACAGGGTGATCATACCCCCCCTTAAATGTCTCTTCTCAAGGGAGAATAGATTCAGTTCAGCTAATCCCTCCTCATAGCTGAGGTCCTCCATTCTTTTTATTAATTTAGTTGCCCTCTCTCCAATGCCACAATGTTCTTTTTGTGAACTGGTACCCGAAATTGGACTGAATATTCCAGATGTGGTCTGACCAATGCTTTGTACAGGGGTAGGATTATGTCTCCATCCCAACAGTCTTTTCCTCTTTTAATACAAGAAAGTACTTTGCTACCTTTAGATATTGCAGCTTGGCATTGCATGCTGTTATTATGTCAATGATCTACCAGAACCTCCAGATCCTTTTCCGTTTCTGACTCCCCCAAATGTATTCCCCCTAGACAGTATGAAGCATGCATGTTGTTATTTACATTTATCTATATTAACCACCTGAGCGTTACACTGAGGTCTAGATTTCTGTACCAAAAGTGATCCACTGTTTTTCATGAAAATTTTTTTTAAATGGTAGACCTGTAACTTACAGAAATATGTACGAACAAGGGTTCTAGTAGATATTATGAATATAAAAAGTATAGGACGCACTAACTTTTCCTCCCCAGTTTTGGGGAAGAAAAAGTGTGTCTTATACGGCAAAAAATACGGTAGTTTCACATAGGATGAGAGAAAGAGCCGCAGCTTCCCATCCAAAGAGCCGCATGCGGCTCGGGAGCCGCAGGTTGCCGACCCCCGCCTTAGACCATTCAGAGTATGAATCATTAATTACAACTTTCTGGATGCGGTCTTTGGGCCAGTTCTCTATCCATTTACAGACTGACTTTTCTAAACCTATTGACCCTAACTTGCATATTAACCGTCTGTGGGGTACAGTGTCAAATGCTTACTGCTACTCCACTATCTACCTGTTTACTTACTTCCTCATAAAAAGAGAGTAAATTTGTTTGACAACTTCTGTCTTTCTTAAAGCCATGCTGACTATCACGTATAATAATATTTTCTAGCAGAAACTCCTCCATGTAATTCTTTATCAAACTCTCTAGGACCTTTCCAACTATGGACACTAAACTAACTGGTCTGTAATTACCTGGTAATGACTTTGCTCCCTTTTTGAATATAGGGACCACATTGGCCTTATACCAATCCAAAAGTACCTTGCCAGTGACTAAAGAGTCTCTCAAAATTAGAATAATGGCTTTTAAATACCCTAGCTCAGCTCTTTGAGGACACGTGGATCTAAACCATCAGGTCCTGGTGCTTTGTCAACCTTAATTTTTCCAAATCATATTCTGAGTCATTGTGACTCATTTCTGACTCAACTCTGAGCCATTGTGACTCATTTAAGGCAGTGACGTTGCTATTATGAATTTGGACTTGAGCTCTGCCATTTTCTTTTGAGTACACAGAGCTAAAAAAAAGCGTTTAGTAAATCTCCCTTGTCTTTATCCCCAGTTACCAACCCAGTGACATCCTTAAAGGGGCCTACATGCTCAGATCTGATTTTTTTGCTAATAATATATTTTTAAAAAATGTAGGGTTTGCCTTAATTTCCTTTGCAATCTGTCTTTCATTTTGAATTTTTTTTTTTACATTTTATCTCCTTTTTACGTTTTTTTGTTATTTTCTTTATAGTTTTCAAATGATGAAGGTGATCCTTCATTTTTGTTATTTTTGAATGGCCTTTTCTTGTTCCTTATGGCTTTTTTACATCAGCTGTGAGCCATATAGGTTTTAATTTTAGCCTCTTAAACCTATTACCCATTGGAATATATTTTTCATTGTGCTTTTGTAGAACAGACTTGAAACATTCCCATTTCTGTTCTGTGTTCTTTGAGGACAATATTGTCTCCCAGTCCACGTCATAGAGAGCCGCCCTAATAATGGAAAATTTGCTCTCTTAATATTAAATGTTTTTATCTTTCCTGTTTTTGCTTCCTGTTTACAACTTACATTAAATGAAATCATATTACGGTCCCTGCTACCCAGATTCTCTTTTATATGCACATTTGTTTGCACATTTTTTATAAGCTCTACATTGTTAGAAAGAACTAGGTCCAGCAGAGTATCATTTCTAGTTGGGCCTTCTATAAACTGTATCTTGTATCCATAAAATTATCTTGTATTAAATTCACAAATTCCCCCCCTTTTGCTGTTCCTGTAGTGCGATTACTCCAGTCAATGTCAGGGTAGTTGAAATCTCCCATGATTAAAACACTTCCACATTTTACTGCTTTTTCTATCTGTGCTAGAAGTTGATTTTCTATTTCTTCCTTA
>NC_092867.1:50917121-50917921 GCF_032062135.1 Pyxicephalus adspersus
CCCAGGAATATTGACAGCCCAGTCATGCGAAGAACAAAGCCAGGATTCAGCAATGCCAACTAAGTCATAATCCTCCTCACTCAAATAAGGCCTCCAACTCCCTAATTTTGTTTGCTAGACTTCTAACATTGGTGAACAGGCTCCTTAAACCATTGCTGCTTTTACCAGCACTGTTTGCATAATCATTTTGTTTTTCAGTACCACTAGTACTGCACAATCCAATGTTTGTTTGTAACATGGGAAGCTCCTTACAATTATCCATAACCATACCCATACCCCCAACTATCCCTAATCCACCCTCCACCAGTATCTGACCCCTGACTAACCTTTCTGCCACCTTATTTAACTTTACCCCCTCTGTCCTAGTTTAAACATCCCTCCACCATTCCTCTAAATCTTTCACCTAGCACAGCAGACCCCTTTAACTTAGGTGCAAACCATCTTTGGCATACAGGTTGTACTCCAATGAAAAGTCAGCCCAGGGCTCTATAAACCCAAACCCTTCCCTTTTTCACCAGGACTTAAGCCATGTGTTTAGCTGTCTGAGCTCCCTCTGTCTTTCCTGTGTTGTGCATGGCACAGGCAATATTCCAGAGAATATAGCCTTGGAGGTCTTTTTCTTCAACTTGAAACCTAGTTCCCCAAACTGATTTTTAAGGATTCACCATCTTCCATCTATATTGTCATTGGTTCCAACATGGACCAAGACAGCTGGGTCCTGTGCAGCCCCTTCCAGTAATTTTTCCACTTGGTGCACCACATGCCGAACCCTGGCACCAGGGAGACAGCAAACCATTCGG
>NC_092867.1:50918494-50949341 GCF_032062135.1 Pyxicephalus adspersus
AGGAGTTAAAAAAAGTTTACACACAGTTTGTGGTTACTATAAGGATTTAACTCCTTTTGTTTTCAAACTCCTGTTTTTTCCAACTCCACTTGATTAAAAAGATGTCCCTGTTCTTTTTCCCTAAGAAGCATATTTAGTCCTTGAAATGTGTCGATATCCACAGAGGCACCCATCTTCAGGGTGACCCTAACAGGAACATATTGTATGGTGTTTGGTTTGCATGTTTTTTTAATAGGTTTTAATTGTCAGTAATTTTTTTGGTATTTAATAAAGCATAATATTTTATATTCAGCAAAATATCTGTGAACGTAAATTTATTTGGCCTCCAAAGTCCCAATTGTAAATTAAATCTTTTTTTATTTTGATGTGTAAACTAACAGTCTGCCTAGTCACATCTAGATTTAACTAAGGTTTTCCATCCATGTTTGATGTAAGCACTGTGATGTAAGTACTGTTTGAATGAAAGTGAGGTCAGGCTGAGCAGAGCTGCTGAAATAACCTCTGATGTGCAATTTGAGAGATAATTTTATCATGGTGTCTGCAGCTACAAGGGGCAGTGTTTGAAGATCATTTATTGCTTTTTATTTTTCAATGGGTACTCTTTTGGGTACCCCTTTATGCTACACAGCTCTTACACTCCAAAAATTTCATAAGGGGCATGGTCAGTACTGCCAATGTCATACATTGTGTTTACATGGACCCATGGACACTGCACAACAACGATTTTGCTCCTGGGAAATGTGATTTACATGATATCGAGTGTGCTGATTCCAAATCTGAATCAGAATTTGTCTATCACGTACATATTTTAAGTTATAGGCGTGCTATAGCTGTTCAAATGGTCGATAATTGGGTAATGTATTTTTACATGGGAACATTATAACAGTTGCAGTTACCACTATGTTTGCTGCTGCCTCAGCTGAATCACGTCCCCTGGTGGCATGCATGTTCTAGCAGCAGGTGTGCATGTCTGGGCAAGTCAGTGAGCTGACGTCAAAAATAGGTATATAAGGCAAGATGGACCAAAGGCTTGTCTCTGGTGCGAAACCATTGTATTGGATAGTACAGCTACGCTATAGTGAGTCTGTTTTGAGCTAAAGATGACTAGGCACAGCTGTGTTAATAAACCGGACAATTTTTGCTACATTTGTGGCAAATATACCTTGTGTGATCAATGCAAGAACCTAACCAAGGGGGTGAGATTTGCTTACAAGTATTAATTTGGATGTGAAATCAGAGATCAGGATAAAATCCAGGCACCTCACATCTGCTGTCAGGTGTATTACGTTGGCCTAACACAATGGTTGAATGGGAAAGGGAATAAAATGCCCTTAGCTGTACCTAAAGTTTGGCATAAGCCAAAAGACCATCACTCAGACTGCTACTTCTGTATGAGTAAAATTGCTGGGTTTTCGAAAAATACTAATCTAAAAAATACTAATACTAGTCAAAAATCGTCTCTCCTGATTTTGAATCTGCTCTGAAGCTAGTGCCACATGATGCAGAGAATCAAGTGCCAGTCCCTCCTATATCTGTTGTTACTGACAGTGACATGTCGGTTGAGGAACAGAAGGATGATGATGATGTTAATGAATGTTATGAACCCCAATTTCAAGAGGGTAAGCCACAATTTCTAAGCCAATTAGATGTAGATGGTCTAGTAAGGGACCTGTCTTTGTCAAAAGAGAAGTCTGAACTGTTAACCTCCAGATTAGAGGAGTGGAATTTTCTACAAAAAGGAACAACAACTTCATACTGTCGTGATCGTTGCACAAAGTTTGCAGGTACAAGCTTGAAGACATTTGCTTCTGTACCGTTGTGAGTAGTCTGATGATGAAGTTAGGTTGCGAATACTTACCAGAGCAGTGGAGATTGTTCATAGACTTAAGCAAAGCAAGTTTGAAAACTGTATTGCTGCATAAAGGTAACGAAAAACCTTCTGTTCCTCTTGCTAATGCCGAGGGAGTGAAAGAGACATACAAATCTATTGAGGTCATTTTGAAATTGAATAACTATTTAGAACACAAGTGGAATGTTTGTGGTGACCTGAAGGTGGTGGCACTCCCTCTTGGCCTGCAATGGGATGTACAAAATATATGTGCTTTCTGTGCCTGTGGAACAGTCGTGATGACAGCAACCATTACAAAGTGAAAGAATGGGCACCCAGACCTGAACACACTGTTGGCCAGTACAACGTGAAGCATAAACCACTCATTGTTCCACAGAAAGTTTACCTTCCGCCACTTCATAATAAATTTGGATTAAGGAAAAACCTTGCAATGGATCGTGATGGTATGGGTTTTCAGTATCTGAAGGACAAGTTTGGAAAAGTTATAACAGATACTAAACTGAAGGCAGGCATTATTGTTGGTCCCCAAATCTGCAATTTGATGCGTGTGGCACATTAAGAGAAAAACTCAACTTGAACTTGCTGCTTAGGATTCATTTGTGCTAGTTGCACAAAACTTTCTGGGCAACCAGCGAGCTAAAAACCATGCTGAACTTGTGACCAACATGCTAACAGCATACTATCAACTTGGCTTCCAAATGTCACTTAACACACCTAGCGGTAATCCCGAGTGTGACTCGGGGTACCGCTTTTTGCAAGTGAATTCCACTTTGAGTCACACTTGGGGTAAATTTAGAAGCCCCTCTTACCTGTGCCCCATGCTCCAGCGGCGACTGAACTATCCCACGGTAATGCCGAGGCACCTGTCCGTCAGGGGGCGTGGCTGGGTGGGAAGTTTAAAAGCAGATTACCGAGTAATCTGCTTTTAAATGCCGCCCGGTTCTCGGCCACGCCACTGCTCGCATCCGCATTTAGATGAGATGCAGGATTTCTGCATGGTGCATCACATCTAACTGGTGATGCAAGCAGCAATAAGAAATCCTGGGGGTGATGCCAGGGGGGATTTCTTCCGGGCATCACCCGGAAGATGTGACGTTTGCATCCTCCGGGTTTGAAGATGTGACATCTTCCGGGTGATGCGGTGAAGTGATGTATTCTGGGGACAGGAAATTTAAAAGCAGATTACTATGTAATCTGACCTTGATTTGACATATGTGTTTCCTAACAAATTACTTGCAACCCTGACTTGATTTGACTTTTTGATGACTTATAAATCACTTTCTGAATGTATCATTTGATCACTTTGTCTTTGACCTTGATTGTTCCTGACTGATTGCTGGAGACCACATGGCATCCAAAATGCATCTCGCCGGTGCAAGCGCTGTTTTGGAGGAATCTGAAAGCAGCGATAGTGATTTGGAGTCCCTTATGAAATCGAGCTATTTCCATTTACTGGCGCACCAAGGATGAAAATTGAGGCTGAATGCAACGACCCCCTGGCATACCTGAAGTTGTTTTTGACAGATGAAGTCATCAGAAAAATTGTTGCGGAGACAAACAGGTAAGCCGCTCTGTGCTGTTTTTTGAAATGTTTTGCTAATTTTGTTTTGCAAACATGCTGCTGTATGTTTGTTATCTTTTTGAAATTTTTTGCTATTTTTTTTTTTATGCAAACGTGTGCTGCTCTGCTAGCTTTTTGAAATTTTTTGCTAATTCTTTTTATGCAAACATGTATGCTGCTCTGTGTTTGCTATTTTTTTATTTTTTATTTTTTGCTAATATTTTTTTAATGCAAACATGTATGCTACCCTGTGTTTGCTAACTTCAAAAAAAAACATTTATGCCAACATGTATGCTGCTTTGTGTTTGCTAACATATTACTTGCAACCTTCACCACACTATAAAAGAACATATCCAAAAATACCTTTTTTAATTTGTTTATGCAGGTACACTGGACAACAACAAGGTGCTCCACACCTGAGGTTTGCAAGAACCAGAAAGTGGGATCCTGTGACCAAGAATGACATTTGGCTGTTTTTGGGCTTGGTGATCCTGCAGGGAGTTGTGGGCAAAACCGTGCAGCAGTGGTACTGGTCCAAGAATCAAATGATTGTCACTCCATTCTTTGGCACAGTCATGCCAGAATACCGCGTTTCCCTCAAAATGAAGTATCTGCACTTTGCAAACAATGAAGAATTTAATGAGGCTACCCATCCTGCACCAAAACTGAAGAAAATTTGGGAAGTGTCTCAGATGATTCTACAACATTTCCAGCAAACCTATGCGCCAGAAACAGATGTCAGCATTGATGAAAGTCTAACGGCTTACAAGGGGAGGCTGAGCTGGGTGCAGTACATTGCGTCAAAGAGGGCACTATTTGGTGTGAAAACGTAAAGGCTGTGCGAATCCTCATCTGGCTACATTTGGAATACAGTACTGTACACTGGAAAAGGGACACAGTTCAACGCCAGATACAGCCATTATGGATTGGCAACATCTTCATCTCTCATAGAGCCATTGCTAGATCAGGACTATTGTGTCACAAGTGACAATTTCTACACCTCTCCTGAGCTTTATGAGTTCCTTCTGCATCACAGAACAGATGCCTATGGAACCGTTAGGGCTAACCGGCGCAACCTGTCATCAATGTTTGCAAAAGGGAAGCTGAAGACAGGAGAAATTGTTGCCTGCCAGAAGTGCAAGATGATGGCCCTGAGATGGTGTGACAAGAAAGATGTGTGCCTGATGAGTACTGTCCATGATGCCTCCACCGTTCTGGTACACACAAAACGTGGGAAAGAAGTGATGAAGCCACAGGTGGTGATTGACTACAACACCATGGGAGGTGTCGACAGAGCTGACCAAGCCATGATATTCTACCCAGCGATGAGGAAACAGCAAAAGAAGTACTACAAAAAGATTTTCAGGCGTCTAGTTGAGCAGTGCCTATGGAATGCCTACATTCTGTAAAGAAAAAATTGTCAGAGGCCTGTGAATCATTCAGACTTCATTTTGCAAGTTTCCGAATCCATAGTCAAGAACCACCAAACACCGTCAGTGGCTATGAATAGACCTGGATGTCGTGCTTCCACCGTTGTCAACCTAGAACGCCTGACTGGTCGTCATTTTATTTAATACATCCCACCAACTTAGAAAAAGGCAGCACCTACAAGGATGTGCATGGTTTGCTGCTCAAAGACCAATGACAGAGGAAGGAAGAAACGCAAAGAAACTAGGTTCTACTGTCCTGACTGTGATGTTGGACTTTGTGCAGCACCCTGCTTCAAAATCTACCACACTCGGAATGTCTACTAAAAATGTACATTTTTTTTCTAAAATCTGCATTTATTGATATTATTATTTAACAATAATATTGCACCCTTGTTTGAAAAATTTAAGTGAGAAATTTTTTGATAAAATACTTCTTTTTAAAAAAATTACATTGATGTGGTCTAATATTTCATTATTTTTCTTTAATTATGATTTGTAATTATTTATTATATTATAATAAATAAATATAATTATTATACCCGGCAGTTAAAAAACTGACAGAATTAGAACGCTAAGGGTGTTAAAATTAATTTCTTACGTTCCCATCTGGACTTCTTTCTACAAAATTTGGGTGATGTGAGTGATGAACCAGGACAGTTCTGTAATGGAAACAAGATATTAGGGATGAGGGAGTGAGAGAGAATATTAAGTTCACAGCGAATCGGACCTTTCTCGCTTACCGAAAATGTAAGTGAGAATGGCCTTCTCATTTGCCGAGAGATCGTGCTCTCGCCGAACAAAATGATTTCCAGGGCTGCATCGGCCATTCATGGAAATCCTCTGTGAGCCCCAGGCACTGGAGGTTAAATAACAGCTGCAATCTTTGAGAAGATGCCCAGCACAGGAGAACCTCCCGAGATACATTATAATAAAAGTATCTCTTAGAAATGATCCATTTGTATCTGTAACACATGGATCATTTGTAAGAGATACTTATATTACAATCTCAGGAGGTTTCCTTTGCCTGGGGCACTAGAGGTTATTTAACCTAGGTCAGCCCCGGGGATTGCACACTGAGCTCCTCAATTGCAGCCGTGGCTGCAATCATTGAGAGAGCTGTGCGATCCCCGGGGCACTAGAGGTTAATTAACCTCTACTGCCCCGGGGATTGTAGTGGAACTGCAGAGTTCATCTGCAGTTCAGTTCCCACTGTCATGTGACCGTGGGAACTTTGCGGTCACAGCTGTGGCTGCAATCATTGAGAAGAGTGTGCGATTCCTGGGGCACTAGAGGTTAATTAACCTCTAGTGTCCCAGGGATCGCAAAAAGGGAGATTCCCAGGGCTGAATGCAGCTCTGGGAATGCTCCTGTTTTAATTTCCTCTTCTGATGGTTTCGCGAAATCGGTTTGCTGAAATTTCCCAGAACCATTGGACGTTCAAGGAAATTTTCGCGGGAGGCATTCTCGCTCATCCCTACAAGATATCAAGGCCGATGCAACCCCAACCCCGACTACTGCTGGTTTTCTGCAACGGGAGACAGTGGAGAGTCACAAATGCAAAAGCAAGTGCCTGAAACACTTCTGAAGTGTACATGTGTGTTGAAATATGTGTAATTGTATTTGTTGTTGCAACATAAAACTACGATTTTGTAGATAGAGATTACATAGTAGGTGCGGAACAAGAGAATGTAGCTAATTCTGATGTTCTAGGCAGAATCTGACTTCAGATTTAGATTCAGCACACTTGATTTAGTATAGGATGCATGGATTATAAGTAGCAGAAAATATTTATTTTTGTGTGATGCAGTGAAATCCATGTTTACTGGTTAGGAGATAAGAAATCCACTTCTTTTTGATTGAATAAAGTATTTTATTAATCACACAATTCGAAAACAATACAATCAGGGTTCAGACATACATGAAATTGTGACGCAGCGCATAACAGTACGTTACAATCCCCCACAACACACTCACAAATAAATACATATATCCCTCCACACTGCAGCATTATACCGCAAACAACCCCGACAGATTGTTAATCCACACCTTTAAAACACTTCATCCAAAACCATCCCTAAGAGCTTATCCAAGGCCCGAAGCTTTATTTGAGCTCTCACAAAACTAAAATCACACTTTTCACACATCTAATAAAGACTGGCTGTGCATTGGGGAGGGGTTGGGGGTAGGGGGTAGGGAGGAACTCACAGGCCCGAAGCTTTATTAGAGTTCATAAACAATTTTTACAAAGGAAGCTTGGGGGCGGAGGGGAGGGGGGGAAGGGGGGCCTTCTCAGACATCCTCTTCCTGTTCCGGAAAGTCCATGAGGTGATAGTCTCTGAGCAGACTGAGGGCCAGTCTGCAGCAGTCCTTGATGGCCATCCTCTCCCTCCGGAGGATAAGGCGCTTCCTGGCGCACCAGATAGCGTCCTTAGCACAGTTCGAAATCCTCCAAGCTCCTTTGACTTCTTCTTCCGTGAATTCGCCGTGGAACAGACCATACAGCATAGCGCAGTATGTGATGGCCATTCTCGGGACGAATTGGCTCAGTTACTGTTCCAGGGTCTTCAACACGGCTTGGGCGTAGGGACACTGCCAAAAGACGTGCAGAGCTGTCTCGTCTTCGATGACGCAGAAGGGGCAGTGTCTGTACCTACATAAGTTGTCCAAGTAGAACCAAGGGGTGTCCCAGTAGTACGGCACAGAGCTGTCCCACCTGTCCCATCCCAGGCTCCTCCAGAGAATCTTCCTCCAGAATCTTGACATGGCGTTCCCTGCAGAGGTCGAAGATCAATCCACTAATGTCCTTCTCACAATGTTGCAGGCGAAGAAGACTCTTAGCATCGTCACGATGTCCGGAACTCATTTGCCGCCTTTCCGATGTTCTTTAAACATTGTCGTTCTCTTTACTCGGTCCATCTTCGAGCCCCAGATGAAGTAGAAGGTCGCCCTCGTGATGGCTATGCAGGTGTTGGTGCGTGGGGGCCAGGCTTGGGCAAGGTACTGCAACATAGGGAGGATTTCACTGCGGAGTACCAGTGTCTTCCCTTCGATGGTGAGATCTCTGAGGCTCCAGAGGCTGAATTTTTGCTTCATTTTCAACAGCCTCTCTTCCTGTCACGGTCCCTTCCGTGACTGAAGTTTGAGGATCTGTCAGACTAGCTGCATGTGAGGTTATCTGACAGTCTCTTTGTTTTTACTTGTTTCTGTGTTGTTGTGTGTAATGACCACTCCCCTTGTATCAGGTGCAGCTGGTGGTCATTACTGCTCCTCCATTTAGTCTGGCCTCACACTTCATGCTGTGCGGTTGATATTCACTGCTGGGAAGTGAAGAGCTGGTGTGTTGTGCCATCCTGAGTTTGCGTTTATATATCTGCTACTAAGATAAGTTCTGAGTTCCAGTTTATTTATCTGCTAGTAAGATAAGTTGAATTTCTTTTGGTGTTTAGGTGTTTTGTGGTTCTTTTGTTGTTTACTAGGCCTCAGGGAGACACTGGGTCTTTCATCAGGGAAGGAACCAGTAGTCTCAAGCCAGACACCACTCCTAGGGCTATACAGGGCTAGTAGGGACTAGGTTCCGGTGTATGAGTATTCCCACCATCAGGGGATACTCATATTGTTATGAGTTAGGGTTAGGTTAGGGTGTCTGCAAGGGGTGACCATACCCTTTTCCCTAGTCATTGGAGGTCTAGTCCCTTGTATTTATCCTTCTGTTTCCCTCCCCTCCCTGTTATCTGTGACACTTCCCAAGACTTGAGGGCTGCTCCTTCCTTCCCGAACCAGACGCCGGGGATCTTGATGAAGTCCGGTTGGATGTTGAAGGGGATGGATGCAGAGGAAGGCAGGTACCAAATCCCGAAGAGCATGGCTTCTGACTTCCTGCAGTTGAGTTTTGCCTCCGAAGCTCATCCGAAGTCTTTGCAGATCTGGACGAGCACGTCAATGGAACGCTTGTCCGCGCAGAACACCTTCATGTCGTCCATGCAGAGCCAGCATTTTGCTTCCCTTTGTCTGGTCCTGGTGTGGTGATCCCTCTGATCTCTGGGTTCTGTCTGATGCATTCGGCGAAGAGCTCTATACAACAGACAAAAAGGAGAGGTGACAGAGGGCAGCCTTGTCTGACCCCGGAGAGGACCGGGAAGGGGTCAGTCTTCCAGCCGTTCACCAGCACTGTACTGTGAATGTCAAGGTTCATCAGGTTAACATATGAACAGAATACTTCACCGAGACCATACTTATGGAGGGCTCTAAGCATGAGCCGTGTTTCTAACCAGTGCGAGGCTGTCCGCAATTCGTCGCCCTGGGATTCCGCAGGTCTGGTCGAGGTGGATGATCTGTCTGATAACCTTCTTTAGCCGGTTGGCCAGTACCTTGGCAAGGATCTTGTAGTCCACGTGGAGGAGAGAGATGGGACGCCAGTTTTTGAGGTCACATTTCTCGCCCTTCCGCTTGTACAAGATCGTGATCATGCCCTCCCTCAGCAATGGCGGCATTCTGCCCTCCACCACCAACTCCTCGTACAGCTCGAGCAGGTCCGGACCTACGAGATCCCACAGCGCTGCATAGAGATCCACTGGGAGACCGTCGCAACCGGGGGTCCTACCCCGCCTTAAGGATTTGACAGCAGAGGACAACTCCTCAAAAGTGAGGGGGGCGTCTGTGGATGCTGCTCCTGCAGGTTTAAGGGTGTTACCTGACAGGAACCGGTTTGCAACGTCGTCTGTTTCTTTGGGAGAGTAGAGGGTCCGGTAGAAGTGCTGACCACTTCCATCACCTCTGACTTCTCTTTCCGGAGTGTTCCGGTCGAGTCCCGCAGCTCGGCAAGGGGGGTGTGACTGGAGTGGAGCTTCCTGAAAAAGAAAGAGTTGCACTTCTCACCTTTCTCGAGATGTTCCACCTTGGAATGAAAGATGATGCGCCTGACGTCCTCCTCGAAGTGCTGTTTCAAGCTCTTCTTGGTCTCTTCCAGGTCTCGCCTAACATCCCAGCCACAGTGGTAGAGGTCCTGCAAGGACTGCAGCTCATGCTGTGAGCTCTTGAGTTCTCTCTTCCTTGCACACACCTGTTGGCGCCCCCTCCCTTGAAAGAAGCTGTGGAGCTTGACTTTCACAAACTCCCACCAATCACTCACCTTTTTGAAATGCTTCTTGTCCTCCCTCCAGTTGACATACTCACCCCTCAGTTCCTCCCCCAGGTCTTCCTTTTCCAGCAGGGCACAGTTCAGCTTCCAGGAGGCCAGGCCCAGGCCGAAGCCCTTGCCGAGGTCCCCCTGAAAGAGAATGGCCCTGTGGTCTGAGAAGAAGCAGGGAACCATGGAGTGGCTGTTGTACGTTACCTCTCTCAATGTAAAGATGAAGTCTATCCTTGAGCGGCACCAGGAGTAGTTTGCAGCGCCGCTTCCGATGGAGCCTACAACGTCCTTCAAGGAAGCTTCTGCCACCATCTCTTTGAGAAGGAGGGAGGTATCGTCCAGCTTTGCCATGATGCCGGGGGTGCGCCCATCCTCCTCTATTGGGCAGTTGAAATCACTGCCCATTATTACTGCCCTGGTGGTTGCGGGTTGGGTCCTCAGGGTCTGGAAAAGCTCCAGCCGCTCATTCTTTTCAGGGGAGGCGTACACGTTGATGAGCCTAACGGGCTCTCATGCCTACGAACCGTCTATGACCAGAAGTCGGCCACAGACGAGATCATGGACAGAGTCAAGCGTAAAACGCCCACCCCTAATCAGAATGGCTACGCCTGTGGACTTGCAACCGCCACCCCCAGACCAGTAAGAGGGACCCTGGGTTCACTGGGAGCACAGATGACTGTATCTCTTAGAGGGGGGAAGGGCACATTCCTGCAACATGACAATGTCACCCGGTTGGGTGTCCAGGAAGCTGAGTACAGTCTGCCTTCTGACAGGGTCTCTTATGCTCCTCACATTGATGGAAAAGATTGATATCTTAAGAAATCTACTTCTGCTTTATCTGAACAATGCAGACTCTAGCTAGCACAGAGCGTACAAAAACATAGACTGTACTAAATAATCCAGTGACAAATTAGGATTTGTAATGAAATAAGTGTATAGAATGAAAACATTAGATTTTACACCACCTTTAAAGACAATCTGCATGTACAGACTCTCCCAGTGTCTTTTTAAGTGGTTAAAAGGCTTATATTCTATTTGAAGTTTAGATCTTTAGGGTAATAATTATTCAGAGAATATGTTCAAACTGGGTCTTCAGTGACTAACTCCTTCATTGAATTGGTCAGCGACACTTTCTAGAAATGTAAAAACACCATTCCTGTATATACACATCATAGTAAAATGAAAGGGAATTCGATCTCATTAGTGACTGATTCTTACCACATCCTTGAAATACGACGGAATATATTTATTTACATGCCTTATGACAAAATAATAGAATTTACAAAACTAATTTAACTATGTATACTTTGTATTTCTTTGGCAATAAAGCTTTTTCAAGGCTTGTCAAGGAAAAATGTATCTATTTCTTAAAGAAAGGTGAGCTGTTAATATTACAATCGTAAGAGAATAGACACAGACACCAGTATATCTAGACTTCCTTTTCTCATTTATTTAAAGAAAATGGTATTATTTATACAAGGTTCAGTAGGCAGTACAGAAAAATAATTAAAAGGTAAAGTAAACAGTGATCCTTCAGGAATCCAGAGTCATTTATTCATCTCCTCTCACCCCCCAGTTCATTAGTTACTTTGTCATTGTTTCTTATTTACACATTGGTTTATAGACACACAAAAGAAAACTTAATGAGATTTACAGAACATTCACCCCTCACAATACAGTCAGATATTCTGATTTTTCTCATTGATGATTTTGATACAAAATGGAGGCTACAAACAAGATGGAGGCAGTGACAAAACCATTTTCTTCTTCAAGGCTTCAATACATGTTGTGTTTTATATACATAACTGAGTTTATATTAATCATCCTTAATGTTTCACAATATTCTATTTATCACCAACAAGGGAATATTAGTGGATTGTATTTTTTCCATTACTATCTTTATTTAATGGTCTTTTCGTCAATAATTGTCAACACGTTTTGCATTTTATAAAGTGTCTGCTTCGTCAGGGATAAATACAATACAAAAGAGGATTTAAAGCCTAAATCATAAAAAAGTATCACAAAGAATCATCCTATTGATGGTATTGTTCACATCATGGGCAGCTTAGTGTTGGTTGCCAGGAATATCAGGCTATCCC
This sequence comes from Pyxicephalus adspersus, assembly GCF_032062135.1. Taxonomy (NCBI): domain Eukaryota; kingdom Metazoa; phylum Chordata; class Amphibia; order Anura; family Pyxicephalidae; genus Pyxicephalus; species Pyxicephalus adspersus. Next base: position 50,930,562 of record NC_092867.1, read on the forward strand.
AGCTTATTTTCTGTGTGGCAGGACTAAATAGACTCCTGTGTGCCTTTGCGGAAGTTATGTCATCCCGGCCTGTATAGTGTAAACAGGTACAGGGCTCTTGGCTGCCAGGTATCATAACTGGCATGAGTATCAATTTACACCAATAATAAAATAATAATAATTAAATACAACAATATACAATTGTATGTATTTAGAAACATATTACTGTAAAGACAACAAGTAAACACCAAGGCACCAAATCAAAGATAGATACATAAATGAGAATATTCTCACATGTACAAGTCCAAATATACATATAACATATGTTAAACATACATATATTTAACTAGAACATTATATATATATATATATATATATATTTTAGTAAAAAAGTTTTAGAAGGTCATAATATTATTCAATCCTGGGAAATTTGTTGCATTTATTTTAAAAATGTAAATTAAACATTTTGTTCTTGCTATTGGATATTATTGAAATCACCTCTGCAGGACGTTTTCTTTAGTAATTCCATCAATTTTCCCCCACTTGGTCTGAACAAAAAAAAAAATAGCTTGTGTCATATCTGTGATTTGATTTCTCTATAACAACAAAAATCAGCTGAATGAACATCCACCAAGAGTAGTGATTATTAACACAGTATTTATAAAGCACTGACATATTGCGCAGTGCTTTACAAAGTTCATAGTCATGTCACTAACTGTCCCCTCAAAGGGGTTCACAATCTAATGTCCCTACCGCAGTCATATGTCATTAATACAGTGTAAGGTCAATTTTTTGGGGGGAAGCAAATTAACCTAACTGCATGTTTTTGGAGTGGGGAGGAAACCGGAGTACCCAGAGGAAACCCATGCAGACACGGGGAGAACTTGCTAACTCAATGCAAATAGTTCCCTGGTCGAGATTTGAACTTGGGCCCTAGTGCTGCAAAGGCCAGAGTGCTAACCACTGAGCCACCAGAGCTTTTGGCAAGGACTGTACTTACTTTTTATCCAACACCAATATAAAGACTAATTGAAAACTCTCCTCTGTACCTGTCTATATCATCATATAAAATATGTATACTAATACTATCTAAGGTGTTTTCAATTGCAATTTTTTTCTCATTTGGCCATTAAAAGGATGGTTAGAGAACATTACCATATCTTTGCAGATAGAAGACCCCTGAAAAAATTAAACCTTTGTGAGAAAATATTCAGGAACTTGTAATAAATACTAAAAGATCTAAAAGCTCAATGTTATGGCACATTGAAAAATACTATAATTCCATAAGTTATACAATAAATGTTTCTCTTCGGATTTAAATCCATATCCAAATAATGTACATCCTCAATGTGCATATCCCCATTTGTTGTCATTCTCATTTTGTTTGTTTTCTATGTTTCTGTTCTTATGTCCTATAAATCTTTTTTAAATTCTGTTTTGGTTTTCGGTAACAATACAGGCCAGTAGTATTTTTTGTACTACTATTATTTTAAGCTGAGATTTTAATGTTGCTGTAAGAACATAAACAGCTCCACACACATTGCCAGACACACATAAATTCAGGTATTATCCAAACTCTGCAACCCTACACATTTTTACAAGTCCTTATTTACCCTTTCTGACCACAACCTTCTTACTTTCAACCTCTCTAATTCTCAGTTTAACCACACTCTGTCTTTGGCTCTGGATAAAGTTGCCCCAGCCACCTTCCGCTAGCCCCATACTGCTAACCCCGGACCTTGGCACAACAGTTACATCAAATGTCTAAAAAAGATTGCTCATGCAACAGAGCACAAGTAGAGGAAAACTGATCTTCATGGTTACTCTGTGCTACTTCACAAAGCTAGGCTAGAACACCATAACACTACACGCACTGTCGCCAAGCAAAATTATTTCTCCCCTGTCATATCCTCTCAAGCTTCCAACCCACATCCTCTTCTCAACAATTGACTCCCTCCCAAACCCACCGCCTCCTCCCCCTACATCTACCTTTTGTGCCCAAGACATAGCCACCTACTTTTAAGATAAAATCCTCAAAATCAGACATAGTGTGGCTCACCGCACCACTCCAGCCATATCCACCTGTAAATCATCACTAACCTCCTTCAGCCCTGTTTCATTGAATGAAGTCTTTTCTTTCATCAACTCCATCTTCCACCTGTCCACATGCCCAGTACCCTCTGATCTACTCAGTGCCCACTCCTCCACTCTGGCCCCCGCAAAAATGAAACTATTCAACCTCTACCTTTCTACTGGTATTTTTCCTTAAGCCTTCAAAATGCCATTGTTTTACCTATCCTGAAGAAACCCTCACTAGACACCTCCCTACTTTCTATCTACCATCTTATCTTTCTTCGCCCATATCTTTCCAAACTTCTTGAGTGCCTTGTCTATAAAAGACTCACTGACTACCTAAACAACAACTCTGCTTGACTGGCTTCAATCTGGCTTTTGAGCTGCCCATTCCACTAAAACAGCCGTTACTAAGGTGTCTAATGATCTCATCAGATCTGTCACATTGCAACTATCTCTTCCCCCTCCTTAAACTTCCCTCTGCTTTTGACACTGTTGATCATTCCCTTCTAATCTAAATCATGGACTCCATTGGTTTTAGTATCATTGCTTTCTCTTGGTCAGTCCTTGGACCAGGTCTCTTTTCTTTAGAAACCTCTTCATTCGGTAGTCTCATATCGTCCTTTAGTTTACAGTACCATCTGTATGCTGATGACACTCAAATCTATCTGTCTACCCTTGAATTGTCTCCCTGAGTTCTAGGTAAGTTTTCATGCTGTCTGTCAGCCATCTCATCATGGATGGCTAATAGGTTTCTGAAACTCAACCTGGATAAAATAGGACGTATCCCCTCCACATTCCAAATCTCCCCTGAAATATTTCTGAAACTCAACCAGGATAAAATAAGACTTATCACCTCCACATTCCAAATCTCCCCCTGAAATATTTCTAACTGTTGACAACACTGGTATTTGGCCGTCCCCTCAGGCATGTTTTCTTGGCAACACCTTCAAATCTGCCCTCTTCATCACCCTGCACTTTCAGAATATTTCCAGGTTCTTTCACTTTTACATGCACAACATCTCCCAAATACGCCACTATCTCCCCCTCGAGACCAACAAACTGCTTGTACAGGCTCTTATCTCTAGTCTGGACTATTGTAACATTCTACTCTCTGGTATTGCACTAACCAGGCTCTCTCCTCTACAATCTATCATGAATGCTGCAGCAAGACTTATCCATACATCTCATCACTGTGCTTTGCCTTATAATCCCTCCACAGCTCTTATTTCACTTAAAAAAATAAACCCCTAGCTGCTCTCTTCACTCTTCCAGTAACCTGCTAATGAATTCCTCACTCATAACCTCATCACATGCTCGACACCAAGACTTTTGTAGGGCTGCCTAGACTCTCTGGAATGGTCTTCCTCGTACTATTAAGTTTGCTTCCTGCATTTAAAGCCCATCTTTTCAAACTTGCCCACCCATCTTTTTCTGTCTACACATCACCCACATCTATAAACTATTTACGGCAGGGTCCTCCCCTCCATTTTGTAATCCCCAATTAAAAGACAGTGTATATTGACACTTTATGAATACTGCTTAATATTAAGAAGAATGGAAGAATACATGTTTTGTTTTCACTGCTTGTTAAGAACATGTAAACGCTTAAAAATATATGTTCTGGCAAAAGGATCTCTTGAAATTTGACTTTATAGCTGATGTCTTTCTCTGGTTTTCTACCTGCATCATATTTTTTTACTAGTTTCCAATAACTCCAAACTGTTTTAAAAAAAATATTTATTATGAATGAAAAAGGGGATAATCTCACAAAAATTAAAAACATTAAATATGGCTAGGACATTTTAAATGGTATAGGCAAGCCAAACCACCTGTTTGTTGCAGAGACACCAAATCAAGTTTTTAGGTATTAGGAGAAAGAGATTGTAACAGAGTGCATACAAATGCACTTAATACACCTCATGCTGCAAAATCTTCTTTAACCTATCAATGTTCAAACCCTAAAGTGAGAAAATGACTATTCATCAAATATTAGTGAAAAATTAGTAAAAGTATTTGGTATGACCATAGACTTACTTCGGACATGAATAGAGACAACATTTTCTCTACAAACATCAGGTTGCACTACTATCTTGATGGTTTATGCAAGTTGCAAAGTTATCCAAACTAGCATTTGGTCTTAAATAATTTTTTTCTCTCTTGTTTTTTCCTTCAGGTAAACCTTGGTCTATTGATATTTTCCTTTGCTGGGTTCATCCTTCCAGGATATTTAATCTTTTACCGTCACAGTTTACTTCTAAATCATTCAACAAAAGAAAAAGATCCAGCTACCATCCAACTGCAACAATCAAACTGTGTCAATGGGGTGGTAGAAGGAGAGACCACAGCTTAGACATGCAGATTCTGTACAGTATATACCAAAGAGGAATGCTGCAAAATATTATAAGGGAATTGCCATATTTGTTTTTTTATGTATTTATCGTCAAATAGGTTGCATGTTACGTTTTTTTTTCCTTAAAAAAAGTCTGTTAAAGCCAGGGAAAGATGTATAGTGTCACTGAAGTATTCTCTTATGTGGACATGTACAAATTATAAATGTTAGGCTAGGTCAAACTTTGGACATTTTTTTCAATGTTTCTTCAATGTTACATTTTAATACAGGTAAAATCAGCAAAAATAAAAAATAACAAAAAACTTGTAACATGTAAATTGTATAATTCATTTTTTCATATTTGTTTTCAGATAAAAATCATATATCAACTTGCCTCTCCCCTGAAGTAGTAAAGCTTCAATGTAAAAAATAGTGTTTTTAAATTGTTTTTATGCACAGCTCTCTGTAACAGTATATTGACATATGCAAGATTGTAAAATGTGTAACTTTTCCCACACTCCTGTACCCTGACAGCATTAGGTGTACAGCCAGCCACCCATCTTAGTACTCATATGAATTTTGCATTTTTGCTCTTGTATCACGATTTTGCAATCCATTGAAACAATTTAATAAATTAAGATGTAAATTAAGATGATATGCGTCAGGGGGTAAAAGAGTACCGTAATTGATGTTTATTTATTCTGAAACCACTTATATCTGCCTCGCCACATGGTCCCTCGACCCCATAGTTCTTCTAGTTTAAAAGAACAGCCTATTCTTTTAGGCTACATACACACATCAGATCCAACAAGATCTGATATGTGTTCAGTGGCCGTCCGACGTAGTTCAGGGATCCATACTGGCAGATCCACGAACAAGTAAAGACGAATGACCGCAATGCAAGCGAAGCTGGGTGCCGCTGGCTCATTCTTCCCCCTCCCCTCTCTATAGAGCAGAATGACGCTGTATGTACAGTGCTTGTTCATGCATCTTTCAGTCTTTTGTCGTTGGAAAGGATTGTGAAAGACCCTTTCAAATGACAAGAATCAAACGTGTGTACATAGCCTAAAGCTACGTACACACGTCAGATTTTTATCGTCCGATAATCGGCATCGGCCAATTATCGGGCGAAAATCTGCCGTGTGTACAGTCGGTGTCGTCCATCGTCCGGACGACCAACCTGCCGGATCCACGGACGATGGACGACAGCCGATCCTAATGAAAGGGAAGGGGAGAGCGCGCAGCAGGGTGCCGCTCCATCGCTCTCCCCCTCCCCTCTCCATAGAGCATGAACGGTGCTGTATGTACAGCACCGTTCATGCATCGTGCACTCCCTTGTCGTTGGAAAGGATCGTGAAAGATCCTTTCCAACGACAAAAATTGGAAGTGTGTACGCAGCTTAAGTGTCTATGTTTACAGACTTTGTATGCTTTAAGTGGGTTTTGCATCCCTATAAAAGTTTATGGGAATACAAAACTTAAGTTGAAGGTGGTCAGCTGCAGGTCAAATGCATCTACCAATCCTAAATGCTCTCAGAAGTAAATCAAATATATGATAGGGGCATGGCTTGGCGGTCTCTGGGGATGGCTGTGTGAGATCCCAGCTCTGCAGGCACCGGGCTGTTTTTCCGCTATAAAGGGCAGATACTCACCTCTCCAATGGGCAGGGCGAAGAAGTCGAACGGAGGAAGCCTCCCCCCACCCCTGTACAGCGTCCACTGGCGTCTCAGCCCCTGATCCGGGCTTTTGTTGGGGACACTCGGGCGGCTCCTCAGCATTCCAAGATGGGGCCGGCTTTCTCCTCCACACAGGCCACGTGGTGTGCAGCGGTCGGGAGTGGATCTGACCAGGAGCCGGCTGCAGCAGGGATCGAGGGCTCTTCTCCCAGCACACATAAGCCTGCATTGGCTTCCCAGAGGGCTGCATCGGAGGACCGAGCAGCTGAAAACTATGACAGGGTGAGTCACTCTCCCTCCTCGGGGGCTTCATCTTCCCCTGACAGGCCTCTTACTGGGGAGATCTCCTATTCACCTGGGGGCCCTTACACTCCTTTGGATGATACGGTACCAACAGCATTTAGACCTGGGGCGGCTTCCTCTCCTGTGGGGGGAATGCCCACAGAGACCCTAGTACGGCACAATCTTGGCCCACCCAACCTGAGCAGGGAGGATTTCCCCCCTTTGGGCCCCTCTACATGCCCGCAGCCAAACCTCAGAAACACCACCAGCTGAGACTATACCTATTGACCCCCCTTTACATCGCAAATGGAGACCGGGATATAGTGCTGATTACTGGAACCCTCCATGGCACCAACTTCTGCAAATGCTGCCCACCAAGGCTGATTTTCAGCAACTTATTGCAGATGTGCAAGCCACCTTTAGATCTGAAATTGGGGTCCTGCGTGCTGACTTTCACTCCCTAGCTGGAAAAGTGGAGGATATAGATGAAGGTTTACAGCAGGCGAAGGGGGATATTGAGGCTTTCACCCGTAGATCCAGTGACCATAACCCTGCCCTGCGGCCCCGAGATGTTCTTTGTCACCTCGCAGATGCAGAATTGAAGGATGCAATCATGGCTGTGGCGCGGAACATGCGCAATTTGGAGTCAGAGAACAGAGACGCCTCCTGCAACTACTCCTAACCACTCTGCGTGATAACCGCATTCCCTATAGGTGGGGCTTTCCGTTCAGCCTGACAGCGCGACATGATGGGAAATCTGCCGTATTGCGTTATCCAGAGGACCTGTCTTCCTTGTGCCGTGATTTGGGGATGAACAAGCCTAATCTTCCAGGTTGGGAACCCGAGGAACCTCTACCTGTTCTACCCTCACCTTGGCAGGTGGCCACTTCCAAGAAGCGTTCCAGGCACAGGATCCGGCGTTCTCCTAAGCCCACACTTCCTTGAGACAGTGAACAGCATTGACTGGGCTCCGATCCCATATCCCTTTTTGCTGCTTCTTATGCTGCTAAGGCCCACCTCAGTGTTAGCTGTCTCCTCTGCCTTTGGACGGATACTAATGTTTTGCCTAGTTTTATGCTATTGCAACTGAAGTTTTTGCACTTTTTGATGATTGCTTACTGACTCTCTTTATGCTCAGGTTTATAACTGTGAGTTATTACTTGAATGATTTTATGGTCTGTGATTTTATGGTCTATAAATGGTGTTCTTTCTCAGGGAATGTTATTTTTGGTTAGAATGCCCTGGGCTCCCGCCCATCCGTATATTTGTGGTTGGGCTGGTGGTCACTGCGGTCTCCCTGTGTATATTATCACTCACAAAGAGGTTTCTTTTGTCCTTTTTCTCTTTTCCCTCTCTCAGTTGCATAGCCTTACCCTGTTATGGATATGTTTTACATGCCCTACGGCCCCCTGGGGGGGGGCCGCGCCTGGCCCGGTTTAGCCGGGCGGGCTGGGGGCCCCCCCTCAGGGCCATTGTACTACTCAAACAGCCGGTGTCGGCCATGTTGTTTCTTGATGATATACTGGTGCTCTGGTGGTTGTCTTGGGGACCATCTGGTCCTTCTCCCCTCTGGGATTATTTGTGTACTCGCCAGCCATGTTTGTTCCCTGTGTGCCCTGATAAGGGCTCGGGGACCGGCGGGTAACAAGCACCCCCTGGTCGCTAATGCGCGACTGCTTCAACTTGGTTTTGTGTTTTTGTGTTTTTTGTTATTGTTGTTTCAGTGTTCCCCCTCCCCTCTATTCTCCTGTATGCTCCTGAGAGCTCTTGGCCAATTTTACCTCCTGTTGGTCTGGGTTATGTGGGTGTTTGAGCAGCGACCAGTAGATAAAACACTCTGATGGCTACTAAAGTCTTATCACTTAATGTGCGTGGTTTAAACTCCAATACCAAGGGGATGCTGGCTCTCTGGGAATTTAAACACCATTCGGCGGATATTATATTCTTACAGGAGACGCACTTTGATAGCTCGGGCACCTTTAACTTTGTATCCAAATTTTTCTAAAAAGAGAGCAGGGGTTGCCATCTTGCTCAAAAATTCTTTTCAATTTTCTACCACTCGCTCTATTGTGGACCCAGAGGGCAGATTCCTTATCTTGCATGGTAACCTGCAAGGTGTCCCCTTAACTCTATGTAATATATATGCGCCCAATCAAGGACAAGCCAGGTTTCTTGCTAAGACAATGGCCCTCCTAGAGGAGTTCACGCACACGTATCTCATTGTTGGGGGTGATTTTAATTCCATCTTCTCTCCTACTCAAGATAGACTGTCAATGACTATACCTTCTCCACCTCCAGTAGTATTGCAACATGCTAAATTGTTTAGGCAATTGATTAGGCGTCACCAGCTTTATGATAGTTGGAGAATTCACCACCCCACAAGCGAACAGTTTACCTTTTACTCTCCTCCTCATCAAACACATAGCCGCATTGACTATATATTTAATAATTTGGCAATGTTGCAGAACAGTGTTTCTGCTGCTATCCATCCCATTTCCTGGTCAGACCACGCCCCGATCACCTTGGAGATTCTTTTCGCCCCTGACAGAACTAGACTTTGTCATTGAAGGTTAAATGACTTTCTCCTCAAGAATAAGGATACTAAAATGTCCCTTACTACAAGTCTAAAGCATTATTTTGATGAAAATAAAGGCTCTGTGACGCATACCTCCACCCTCTGGGAGGCCCATAAAGCGGTTCCGGGTCATTGTGTGGCCCTAAATTCTCGTCTTAAAAAGAACTCTACCCTGCAGCAGGCCTTGACGGAACAGGCACTGCGGACTGTAGAGGTAAAACTGACTAGCAATCCACCCCTAGGCCTCCTACGTAGGGTGGCCTCCCTCCGCTCCAAACTAAGGGCGGTGGAGCTTCGGAAGGTCAGCTGGATGGTGCAGCGAACTAGGCAGCGAACTAGGCAGCTTTATTATCATAAAGGCAACAAGTCAAATACACTCTTGGCACACAAGTTGAGGGACACGCAAATTAACTCCTCTCCCATGGCAATTAAAGATGAACAAGGGATACCACGGTATGACCTGTCCCAAATAGCTACCCGGTTTGAGCACTGTTATAACCAGTTACACAGGACTCTATGGGCCCCAATTTGCAATCCAATATAGACTCCTATCTGGCTGACCTGACTTTCCCCACACTGCAAGCTGAACATCTAATAAACCCGTTACTGCGGCGGAAATATCACAGGTCATCTCTCACCTCCCTTCGCATAAAGCACCGGGCCCAGACGGTTTACCGTATTTATACTATAAAACCTTTTTGCCAAATCTTCTCCCCCTATTTGGTGGACCTGTTCAATGATTTTCTCCAAGGTAAGCCTATCCCACCTACTATGTCATATTACCATATAACTGCTGTTTATTTATCCGTTGTTTATGTATTTTCACAGTTTATTGGGTTTGAAAGACCGGTACAGTACGGCCACTGTTTTTACTGTTACTTACGCCAGAGTTTTATGTAACATTATCGGATGTACCTATCACCCTGTATGCTGTGTTTACGAGATGTTTTGCTGTATAAGCCTGGTTGTCTTTGTATGTGAAAATGTTCAATAAAAAAAAATCAAATATATGATACACTTCCTGTTTTTCTTCTATTTAGGCCTCTGACAGTCCCGCAAAAATTTCCTCGAACTTCTGGTGGGTTCATGAAATTTCTGCGAATCGATTTCGCAAAATCTATTAAAGTCAATAGGATGACTTTAAACATTAATAGCAAAGTCCCTTTACATATTAGAACCACCAAATTTGCTAGTTAAGTGTAGAAGAATCGTGGAACAAAAAGACCTTCCAAAAGACCTTGTGGTTTTCCAGAAAATGGCAGGCAAAGTGACAGCAGGCAAATAGGATTTTTGCGTGATTGACAGCATCCAGAAGGCAGCATAAACATTGGGACATTCAGTGGTGGGTGAACTCAACCCACTAGCAACAGTCTCTGCCTTCAAAACAGCAGGAAAACCCATTGGTATTTAATGTACACACCCCTATTGAATTTACATAGCTGCATTATTTGTTTACGCTATATAAATCCTGTTTATTAATATTAATAATTGCTAGCTGGCATCATGACCTGGATGACGTGTTAAGAATGACATCAATAAAGTTGTGGACAAGTAGTGCGGCGACTTTAGGCAAAAGGATTGGGGAACAGAGACAAAGCATGGGTCAGCGAGAGCAGTATCAATGTGTGGCCTCTGATCCGCAGTCGCCAGGGAGACTGCATTGGTAAGAGTCATGGAGAGCTGGGTGTAGTGCATCGTCAATGCCACCCAGAAGTGAACAATTTTAGTAAATGGAGTACATGGTGGCAGCAGTAACAGCAAGTAATAGAGGCAGTGGGCCCTTTGACAGAGCAAGGATGGCATTAGTAACTGGCATCTAGAGCTTGGTACTGGGCAGACGGCAGCAGTAACAGCATGAGGAGGAAGCGATGGGCCCTGAGACAGAGCAAGGACGGCATTAGTAACTGGCATCTAGAGCTGGGTACTGGGCAGGCGTCAGCAGTAACAGCAGGAGGAGGAGATGGTGGGCCCTGAGCGTGGACAGAATTGGTAACTGGCATCTAGAGCTGGGTGTAGTGCATCGTCAATGCCAACCCGAAGTGTGTAATGCAAATATTGGAAATTTGTGATTAAGGGCCAGACCAAGATGTTTTGTGCACCATCACTGTTGCTGTGGTCTGTGGTCTGTGGTTCTGGAAGCGTTAGGAAGGTAGACGATATTGCTAGTTTGCATCGAAGTGGATGACAGGAATGCCAACCCTCAATCTTACAATACTTAGCTGAAAAATTAGGCAAAGGCAATGGTACCTATCAATGTGGCAGTACTGGGGGCTTTCATCTGCAGTTTGTTAGCCTCCCGGAAGCAGAAGAAATGTAAAGTTTATTGCTAGCTGGCACAATGGCAGGCATGACACTGGTGAAGAATGCCATCCCTGGACATTGCGATAACTAGCGGAAAAATTCAACCGAGGCAGGTACAGCTGACAGGATGTTTGGTGATAGGCAGTCACAAACTCAGTACAGGAGCAGTGCGGGTTCACAGAGGCATCTTGGTTGGCCTAGTGAGTCCTTGTGTCAGTCAATCAGTGACATCTGCAGTGGGGATATGATAGTTGTTAGTAACCCACCTTTTGCCTTTTTTTCATTTTCAAAAAGGTGAGGTGATTGACATTTTCCTGCGACAGTTGTGATTAGTTGTCCGTTACCACTCTTTTGGACAGAACACTGGATGCCAGGCATGAAAGAAGCTTGATGGCATACTGTGCCAACTGGGGCAGATTTCAAGCCTGTTGACCCACAAATTAATGGCGTCACTACTGTCAGGACAGGCATCCTCCTCATAACTGCTGTTGTCAACACCACCACCACTACTACCAGCCAGAAAAGAGCCAACGTAATCGTGCACCATGGGCTTCATCCGTTCCCAATGGTAATGCCCCTGCACTTCACTAGTTTGAGGTGGCATCAGGTTTTGCCGGGCATCCAAAAAATCACCCCTGCCTTGGCCTACACTTTTGGATGTGTGCGGCCTTCTGCCACTACTGCTGATGCTGCTGCTGTTGCTACAGGTGGCTACGGTGGGTGCGGTGTCCGCCTGAGCTCCCTGTGTGGAATGTGGTGCGCGGAACTCCTCACACAGCCGGTTGCATAGTATTCTGTTCAGGCGGGTCACCTTTTCTTTCTCTTGCGCCTGGTAGGGTAGAAACTGTGACATTTTGTCTTTGTAGCGGTGATCCAGAAGGGTGGCCAGCCAGTAATTATCCCTGTTTTTGATGCTGGAAATGCGGGGATCCCTCTGTAGGCATCGCAAACATGTGGAAACACATATAAAAAAGAGAGGTTGCCTGGGCTCATCCTCCCCCTGTCCCTCAGTAGGGGCCAAAAATTCTTCCTCCTCATAACCCAACTCCTCCTCTTAAAGGGCCGTGACAGCACAAATGCGGGTTGGACGTGTCCTGTCCAGCAGCCCCAACATGGTCTCCCTCATCATCATCATAATCATCTTCCGCCTCCTCTTGAACCTCCTGATGCTGGTCAGTGTCCCTCCTTGCTCCTCCTCATGCTGGCTGTGCGCTATGGAGTGTAATGTCACCCTCACCCTCCTCCCCCATCGCCACTTTCCATCAGGCCACACAGGGTATTATCAAGCAGAAAGATGATGGGAATGACATCGTTCCAGCCTGACCGCTCCTGACTCACAACTTTTGTGGCCTGCTCAAAGGGGGCCAGTACCTTGCACAGCGTCTCCATCTGCAGCCACTGGTCACTAGTAAAATAGCTCAGTTGTGTGGCTGTACCAAGGGCCCCGCTGCCTCCATGCACCACGCTGACCAAGTAATGGTGGATGGCTAGCTTTTGCTCACACAGACGCTGGAGCATGTGCAGGGTGGGGTTCCATCTAGTCACAGTGTCACAAATCAGTCTATACGGTGGAAGCCTCTGTTGGCGCTGGATCTTGCCAAGCTCCGCGGCGGCAGAAGGGGATCGGCGTACATGACTGAAGATGGAGTCAGCCTGTCTCACTAAGTCCTGCAGTCCTGGGTACGTGCGGAGGAACTTCTGCGACACCAGGTTCAGTATGTCCGCAAAGCAGGGAACGTGTCTTAGGCGGCCCATGCGCAACGCGGCCACAAGGTTGGCCCCGTTGTCGCACATTACTTTGCCTGTAGTGTGCCAAGCCTCAACTTCTCTGTGCAAAGCAGACAGGATTTCTCTAGCGGTATGACTTTTCTCCCTCAAGGACACCAGTTTCAGCACTGACTGGCAATGCGTGTGCTTGAGAGAGCCAGAGTGGCATGCCCGCTTAACCACAGTGTCCTCCGCTGCTGGCCTTTCAGGAGGAGTGTCGCAAAAAGAGGATTTGGCGGTAGAAGGAATGAAGAAGAAGGAGGAGGGAGAGGACTGGGGTGGCCCATGCTTTCTCTCCACACCCCTCGGCAGGGGTACCAGTTGCTGCAAAGCCTCATGCAGACTACCACTCACTGAGCTATGCAAGGCCACCCAGTGAGCGGTGAAGGACAGGTAGCGTCCCACTCCGTGCCTGGTTGTCCAGTTGTCCATGGTGACGTGGATTTGACTAGACACCAAGAATGCCAATGCTCAGGAGAGGTTACCTATTACATGTGCATGTAACCTGGGAACAGCTATGCGGGAGAAGTAATGCCTGCTTCGTATATTCCACCAACGCTCAGCACAGGCCATCAGGTCACGGAAGAGAGCAGAGTCCACAATGCTGTACAGCAGTAGCTGCAAGGCCAAGAGTTTGGCTAGACATGAATTGAATTTGATGACTCTTTTTTTGGTTGGGCCCATAGCCTGATGCCTTGTGCAGGACTCCGGTAGAGTGGGCTGAATGGACTGGGAGCTAGGGGAGCTGAAGGGGTCACTGGAGTACCCATCTTGCGGCGGCAAACATCTGACATCACTAAACCTGCAGCCAGAAGCTGATACTTCCTCGCAGCCTAAAATCTGGCTGTCACCAACCTCCTGAGACGTAGTAGCAATGGCAATTGGAGGTGTGAAAGGAGTCAATGGAGGTGGAAGAAGAGACGATGACGTGGTTGCACCTCTTTTAGGAGAACGCAAGTACTGCTCCCACTTTGGTTTGTGGTTCTTGCGCATGTGGGAAAGCAGGGATGTTGTACCCAAATGTGATCCAGCCTGTCCTCTGCGAATCTGGCTGTGGCACAGGATGCAGATTGCTACGCACCTGTCATCGTCTTTCAGTGTGAAAAAAGACCACACTGGAGAGATGCGTGCAACCACTCTGCTGCTCTTTTTCTTTGCCTGCATCTGCTGGGTGCCCTGCGTCTGCTCCTGCTCCATCTCCCCCATGGTCACATCGTCCCTGACTGTTCCCCTGCTTGTGCTCACTTCTCTGTGCAGATCCTCAGGCTGCTCGTCCAACAAGAGGGAGTCATCGGGAGGTACAGGTACATTAGCTATGCTAACTCCTGTCTTTGCTCATGTCACGGCTCTGCTGGTTGTTGCTGCAGCTATTACTGGTGCTGCAGAAGAAGAGCCTGCTGTAGAAGAAGAGACTGCTGCACTTGAGGCCCCTGTGACCCAGTCCACAATGATGTGACGTGACATGACATCGCTGTATAATTGTAGTCCGCCTTCTCATTAAATCTACTAGCGTACTGGTGCTCTGCACACATCTCAGACCTGTTTGACAACTTGTGCTGCTCCCTCCAACAGTTCGCTGCTGCTGCTGTTCCACAACGCCACGCCTTGCCCTGCGTCTACCACTCATCTTTAAATTATTTGGGCAAAAGTGCACCTGTACCAAATAGTATTCTTTGGTAAATAGCAAGAGGTATCAAACAATTAAATATCTGTATCTGTATGTTTTTTTAGAGAAATACAGACATTTTTCTGGCTTTGTAGATATATAGGAAGTGCTATCACAGTTAAATATCTGTATTTTTTTGAGAGAAATACAGAAATGTTTCTGGCTTTGTGGATATATAGCAAGTGCCATCGAAGTAAAATATATGTATTTTTTTAAAAGAAATACAGAAATTTTTATGGCTTTGAGTGCTTTGAGGATATATAACAAGTGCTATCACAGTTAAATATCTGTATTTTTTTAAGAGAAATACAGAAATTTTTATGGCTTTTTGGATAGCTTGCAAGAGGTATCAGACTAAAATATGTGTTTTTTGTACAGCAGGACAGAAATGTTTCTGCTTTTTTTGAAAAATAGCAAGAGGTAGCATCCTTAACTGCACAATCTGTATATTTCAAGATATACAGAAGGCTCCTAACCTGTCACAATGCACAATGGCTTTTGTGATAGATAGCAAGAGGTACCAGATTGAAATATCTCTTTTTGTAGAGTAGCACAGAAATGTTTTTGCCTTTTTAGATAAATAGCAAGAGAAAGCAAGACAAACTGCAAGATCTGTATATTTCTAGATATACAGAAGGCTTCTAACCTGTCCCTGTCACTATTTACCTCTCTCCCTGCTTTATTCTCGGACACAGAACACAAGATGGAGTAACTAACCCCTCCCTCCTTCCCTGTATATATACCTATTCCGAGATCTCTGCTGATTGGTGCTGCTGGGTCTTGCTGTGCATCCTGGGAGCAAATGATTCGCTCCCAGCTGCGCCATTCCTGCTGGAAATAGTGGGCATTCTCGCCCCCTGCATTTCCCCTTGTTTGTTCTGCGAGAATATGACCTCATGGTGAATCACAAGGCTGTTCTCGCTTAAATGTTCGGTAAGCAAGAACAGCCCGATTCGCCACGAGATTGAATTTAATTTTCTCGCTCGCTCATCCCCAAAGACAAACTAAATAGAAGAGCCAACTAGTGTTTAAAAAGAATCAAAATGGATTTCTGGTAAACTTTAATTTTGTTGTCTTTTTGCTACCTAAGATGACATACAAACTGCCCTGTAACAAGAACACCACAATATGAAAAATGTTAACATTTTATTTTTTATAGAATTTTATATCATATACATACAAAATCACACTTTAAAAACAAATCAACAGACCAGGTCTAAGTGGCGTGATATGTGTTAAAACTAACTGTTTTCATGTACAGTATTAATTACAGAGAAACTGTGTCGAAAATGTTTCAACCAAAAACATATCTAGAGTGAACAAAAAACTATATAGAAGTCATTGTAAATAAAACACGTTCACAAGTTTTTTTTTTAATACTCAAAGTTTCTTATTGTCCATTAGAACTTTAAATGTATGTAAATCCTAACAATGAACTTCTCCTATGTTGCTAACCTTTGGTTTGTTAAATATACCCTTGAAATTGTTTTGTTATATTTGTTCAATAAGTTCAAAATCATACCTATTAATCCTGCTGGAAATTTTGTGAGCTCATTACTGTATGCCATTCGCCATCTGAGTTATCAATTACCATGACTGTGATAGGGCTGAGTTCCCGCAGGCCGTGCCCCACTCCCACCTCCTCACTCCCACTGAAACAGTCTAATACAACTCCTTCCCTCGAGGACCTCACTACCACCGCGCCACAAGAGCGACACCTTGCCCTTGTGCGCCCCGCCACACCCTGACAGCTCTCTGAATTCCTTCCTGCAACCCTAGACACCACAGATCCATACCCACATCAGACAAGTGCACCCCATCAGCCTCCAAATACAACCCTAAGTCCCCTTCCAACTCCCTATGCTGGACTACCACCCCCCCATTCCGTGCCACACAGCCCCCCAGTAATGCTGCTCGTCTGGCCCCCCGGCTCACATAGGAGTGCCCGATGATCCAAACAAGACACTGGGAACCACGCCTAATCGCCAAAAATTCCCTCACAGCCTCCACCGGACACACCAAACCCCCACCCAAACTCTTTAAAACAATATCCACCCCCTTACTCCCCTGGTCTGTTTTTGACCTGGCCAGATGAATCTTAATTTGCTCACCGTCACACTCCACATCACTCACCTGAATTCCTCCCGGCTTCTTTTTTGCCTGGCTGACCAGCTCCCCAATTCTAAAAGCCCCAAAAAAGGCTAAAACGAATGCCACTCTGAACAACGCCCTCTCATAACTATTACTACAGATCCCCTGTAAGCTCTTCACCAATGCTATCAACAAGGGGAACTACACCGGCCTTCTCCCATCCATTCTTACTACCCCCCTCTTAAACCCCTTCACCGCCTGTCGCACTAAAAACTCCTTACTCAAATCCATCAACCTCCATTTACCCTGTCAAAATGCCCAGTACCCAGATGCTCCTGCCGCATTTGTAAATAACTCCAGGTCTGCATTCCAAACCGGCCCCACTAACCAAACTGACCTCCCATTGTACTCGTTCAAAAATCTCCTCCAAACCTCTAAATCCTCCCTCAAGTCCTTGCGCAGACGAATAAAATGCCCTGAGCAACCTACCCCAACTGTAGAAATCGCCAATCTCCTCGCAAATATCCGCCCCATAGGCATGACATTTACCTTACCCAGTAGTGACTGCAAGTCCCTCAACGTACGTTTTTTTCCGTCCACCGCCCTTGCCACATCAATCCTTAAAGCCTCCAACTTGTCTTCTGGCATTCGACACTCTATCGCCACGGTGTCAATTGTGATCCCCAGAAAAACCAACTCCGTCATTGGTCCCTCTGATTTATCTTTCGCCAGGGGCACACCGAACTTGTCTGCCAAGAAATTGAATGTCGCCACCAACACCCTACACATCGCCGACTCGGGTGGCCCAATGAAAGAAAATCGTCCAGGTAATGGATGACCGAATATACCCTGGCTACCTCCCGCACTGTCCATTTCAAAAACAAACTAAAAAATTCGAACAGCGGACACGACAAAGAGCACCCCATCAACAAACAGCGGTCCACATAGAAGGCTCCTTTCCACGTGCAACCCAAAAAACACTGACTATCCGGGTGCACCAGTAATAACCGTAAGGCCGCCTCTATGTCCGCCTTTGCCAACAGGACTCCTCTGCCATACTTACGCACCCATTTCAGTGCGCTGTCGAATGACGTATAGGATACGGAACAAAGGCGGGGGTCAATCACCTCAATCACTGACGCACCAGCTGGGAAAGACAAATGGTGAATGAGCCGAAATTTGTTTGGCTCCTTCTTGGGCACCACCCCTAAAGGAGAAATCACCAAGTCCTCCACCGGTCGCGCTGGGAAGGGCCCCCCCATCCTGCCCAATCCCACCTCCTTCCTCAATTTTTCTCCTACCACCTCCGGGTGTAATCTTGCTGACTTCAAAATCCTTGCCACTGGGGGGAGCTCCTTCAATGAGCAAGGAATCCGAAAACCCTCTGTGAACCCCTCTTCCAAGAGCTTAGCAGCCGCCTGGTCCGGATACCTACTTAGGAAAGGCCGCATTGGACCTACCTTCACCGGCGTCATCCCTCTTTCCAGCGGCGTCCGACCCCCTTCCGCCGTCTGTTCGAAAACAGCGGGCTGCTCCATGCATGCCCTGCACATTTTGCACATTCATGCTTGAAACGGCAGGCCTGGCCGAACTTGCAGCCCCCTTCTATAAATGGCCAACACACCCCTTTCTTACGGAAGCCCAAAAAGGGCTGCACGCCCCCGCTCCTCCCCGGCGTCATCAGCTTCATCCACAATCCAATGTCCTTGTGGTCCCACCGAATCGAACGAAAAGCTTTCCGCTGCCTAAACTGCTAGTCATATCTGAGCCAGGCTACCCCCCCATAAGTCCTATAAGCCTCCCCAATGGCATCCAAATAACAGAAAAGAGCCGCGCAATGCCCTGGTTCCTTTTCTCCCAACACACTGGCGAATATTGCAAACGCTTGCAACCAATTAGCAAACGTCCGCGGGATCAACCTGTACCGCTTCGACTCCTCTTCCCTCCGCCACTCACCTTGCAACCGATCCAATTGAAAACGCTCCAGCAGCAACAAATGTAAAAAGATCCACATACTCACCTTTCCAGATTTGCTCCTT
>NC_092867.1:50949544-51009825 GCF_032062135.1 Pyxicephalus adspersus
AAAAAAACAAAGAAATAAAATCATGACAATTTATTCAGAAAAGGAATATGCACATAATACATACAAATACCAATATGTGACAAAGGCAATGAGGGGGTTAAGTAGGAGTTTGGTGTGGAAAACCATGCAGAAACCATGCAGACAGTTGCATTACAACTTACAACTACAAGTTACAAAGTCACATCAATGCATAACATCCAAGCACTTGATGACAACCCAATCCCCCCCCCCCCCCCCCCCCCCCCCCCCCCCCCCTGCTGCCCCCCCCCCCCCCCCACTGCCCCTCCCCCCCTGTGGCCTCCTAGACCATCCTGCATACTGGGCACCTCACCCCTTCCCCCATTTTCTGAATCCCCCCTTTCCTTAACAGGCACTCACCGGCCGCAAGCTCTCCCTCGGACAGGTCCTCTTCAGCCTACTGCTCAGGCAGTTCTGGACCACCCAGGATCGGGAAGCCACGTGCCACCCCTGCTGTTTCTTCTATTCCTCTCTGTGTATCTTCCCCCTGCCTGGCCGACACCAGCATGGCCCCTTCCTCCACTCTGCGCTCAGGCCGCGCTGCCTCCACTGCCAGCCCTCACGCAGCCGGCCGCATCCTCCAGAAGCCGGCCGGCTCTTCTCCCTGCACTTCCGGGGATCCCGACTCTTGCCGTCAGCACGCCGGTCCCACCCCTTACTGCTGACGAGCCGGATCTTCTTCTTGAAGACTCCCGGCCCGGTGGCCCCGCCTCCTCCCCACGCTCGTCCGTTCCCACCTCCCGTTCCACTGCGGCCATCCTGGAGAAGGGAACAGGTGCCCTGCTTCTGTCCAGCTCCCCTGCACTTGCTGCCAGATCCAGGGTGCCCTGCGGCTCCCTCCTATAGCGGCCTGAGACTCGCGACTCCGCCCTACTGCTGGACCCTGGTAATCCGCCCTGGGGTACCCCCCCGCGATAGCTCCCCCCATCCACGTGCACGCGCACGCTGCCACCATCATTTCTAGCAAGCCTCCTTGGGGCTTGCCACCACTGATTGCACAGGGCGAGAAGGGGGGGACCTCTGCCTGCTTCCCCCACACTGGGGCTCCGCCTGAGAGAAGGATTCCTCTCAGCTGTCCCAGCCTCAGCAGCAGACACCCGCTGGGCTGAAGACCCTGGAGGGTCCCTAATGGGGCTCCTAGTGCGGCGGCGAGCCCTAGGGGGTTTAGGACTCAGGCACACCGGAGGCCTAGATCTCCGAGGCTGTCTTGCGTCCGCTCCCCTCACTGTGGGGACCGAAGCAACCCCCTGTAGAGCAGTCTCTACCTGATCCTGCAGCCAGCCAGGCCCCCAATCCTCTGCAGCTGCCCTCAGTTGTGCCAGCAAATCATCAATGTCTGCCATGTGCTCCTGTGATGTGCTCAGCTCACAAAAAACTTCTTTCCTTCTCTCCGTCACGCTGAAAAAAGACCCTCCCTTTCCGACTCACCCCCCTTTTCACTCCTCTTCTCCCTCCCCCCTGCACGTCACTCCCAGCATACGAATTCAGCAACTGAATTCGTATGCCCCCTTCTCTATGTTAACACTTAACCATTCCCCTGCCTGCTCCCATCCCTTCCCAGTCATGCAGGCCTTCCACTGATTTTTCACTTCGTTCCCTGCTCCAGGCCTCACTTTATTCCTTTTCTTTTTTTACTCTGGATAACAAAACACCACTCCCTATATGCATTTATCAATAACGCTCCAGGTTGGTCCACCTTTGCCTGCTGTGCAGCCATGTGGATAATGGCACAATCAGTCTAGGGTAAGTAATATTTGCTGGCAAGAGCCTACAACCAGCCAGTCAATATTTTACACGTTTGATAACTTGCTTACTCATAGGGTGGCTATATGATTCCACTGCTTCAATTGAATATATATCTTCTCCTATCATGAAATGGATTAAAACAGCACATGTAACTAACAGAAAAGAAAAAAAAAAGACAAAAAATATATAGTTATTTATAAGGATTACATATTAGAAAAAATAGCAAAATGTTTTACTTGCAGTGGAAATAGCACAAGCAAAATGAGAAAGCAAAAACATCTTCATTCATAAAATGTATGTTTCACCTTATGAGGAATTCTAGAGGATAATAAAAATGCAATACACCCCCTGTAGGTGTTGAAACATACTTGGCCTGATTTATCAATGCTGTTCAAGGCTGGAGAGCATACACTTTCATCAGTGAACCTGGGTGATCCAGCAAACCTGGAATGGATTTGGTCCAGGATTGAAAACATTTGCTAACAAACAGTAAATGACTTTTAGGAAATCCATTCCAGGTTTGCAACTTTTAAAAAGCTTTAACACCTTTTATATCTTGTATAATTCAGTGAGGTAATGTTGCCCACATCTTGCATGAAAAAAGTCTTGCAACATAAGATTGTTCTTACTGATATCATACTAATAAAATAAAAGTTGTGAGTAAATAACCTAAAACTTCAATAACAAATTATTTATGTCAAGAGCAAAATGTGATATATGGGGGCGTGGCCATGTGATGGTGGAGTGAGCAGCACATCTCTGAAGCTCCCTGTCAATAGAGTTTTACAGAAATACAAACGTGGCAATCAGGGCCAAGAATAGTGGCGATTTTCACATGCCACGATCAAAGAAGACTTCTATACCCACCCCTGCACAGAAAATAGGACTACTTGTATTTCCAGGCTAACTCTGCACCTACATCCCCTGCACAGGTGTTGGGTTAGCACAAGTTTATTTAATGTCAATTATGTCTCACCAACAATAACGCTTTACCAGTATATACTGGTATTTGTATACCATATATGGGGTCATCATAAGAGATGCAGCAAATCCTTTAACTGGTATCCTTATAAGGTAAAATACTGGTTTAAGGGATGATCATTGGTCAGTACTGGTCAAGCACTAGCCATTGTCTTAGTTCCTGGGTAGTTAAAAACACACACCAGAACTAACTGTATGCAACATGTTTTTTGATTATCTGCCAAGCCATTAATTTGGGGGACTCCTTGGATGAATGCAACTCACTTCCGCAGCTAAGTATTTTTGTTATATCCAAATCTATGTTACTGCATTGTTTTATCTATCTGTCTTTATTATTAACTAGTATAATCTTTAAATTTTACTTGCAAGTCTCTGTGCTATCTCTCTTTGTGCACTTCAAATTTAATCCCATTAATATTTGCATAAACTGTCACAAATTATATTCATGACATAACACTTTGTACCAGGAGACGTGGGGTTTGATGTGTGCAAACTGGAGATATTGATGATAAGATTGATAGTGGGAGAATTTTGATTGTGTTTGTGCTGATTTAATATTTTGGTTTTCATATTGTAAGTCATAGTGCAATCAGAATAAAAAGCAGACGTTGTTTAGCTGGGGTAAAAAAAAGTTGCAAGATGATCAGAGTGCGAGTCAGAGTGCGAGTCCACTCCCAAGTTGGGTGTCCACATCTGGACAGTGGAACCCAATTGCTCGCTTGTGTAATAAATGTGTTACACCGATCCCATTGGCAGATCCCTGCCAGTCGGTGAAGGAAAAAGATCTGTCTCGGTATGACAAAAAGGAGCAGAAGGCCGCTGCACAGGTGGGATGGCTGTGTTTTCAGGCGCTCCAAGCAGAGACAGAGTAAAGAGAGATATTGGAATCTGAACTGCAGGTTTTTACAGAGCAATGATCTCTATTGAGAATGTGTTTGCGTGATACTGATACGCAGAGAGAAGAAGTTGTTTCACAGTTTTCAAAGTATGTAGGTAATGCTGTAATGAGAAAACTGTGATGTAAGAAATGGCCTCTTACACAAGTGGGGGCTAAGTTGCTTGTTTGATTTCAAGAGGAAAATGGGAGGAGGTTGAACATTGGTCAGGGTCTTTTGAGTCAGATGAAGAAACAGAGGAATGGACATGAGACCACCACAGGGACCGTCTGCTGAGCAGAATATGATGGAGAAGACTTGTTCATATACTTCAGGGGAGCTGACTGAGCTCGGAGAGAAATACAGACAGATACCTGGAGAAGGAATTTTGATTTGGGTATTGCGAATTTGGGATCAGGGTGGAGACGGTGTGATGCTGACTAATACTGAAGCAATTGGACTGGGAAGTGTATCCTTTGACCTCAGAGTCTGTCTTCAAATGCACAGGGCACGCAATACTGATCGCCCCTTTAGTTTGTTGCATTTGATTAGAGACTCTGTGGCCCAAGTATATGAGACTCCAACAGAACTGATGGATGTATCTTTTTGGCAAAAATTGGGTGAGGGGATTCAGCGAGTACAGGAGGCTGGATGTATTACAGGATTAGTTAGGTACCCCCTTCCTATAGATGGACGTTATGGGTTATCTGCCACCTGGGTGGAGCTAGACATGTCTCGATTCACTCTTTTAATGAGACAGAAAATCCTTAAGACAGCACCACAACATTTACACCCTGCACTATTCACAGTATTAAGTGCTTTGGATAGGAGGCAGGGGAATGTGCATGAAGCAGCAGCATTATTGGGTCAGTTAGAGGAGATTGAAAAAGGACCAGGACCAAGACATAAGCAAAGACCAATACAAAGAACAGAAAAGGGGAATTTCATAAAGAGGTTTAAAATGACCAGAAAACAATTGTTTCTTGATCTGCTTAACAGCGGTGTTCCCAAAGCAGACATTGATGGGATTCCTACTATTGACCTGTTCAAGCGCTGGAAACAACTGAAGGATAGAGGGAAGTTACAGCCAGCCAGACTCAAGAAAGTGTTGTCTAGTAATGTAGAAAAAAATAACCCCTCCTTCTACACCTCTTTAGAAAAGAGACAATCCATATGGGGAGGCACAAACAGCTTTATTTGAATATATTACAACACATACACCCTCCAAGAGAGGGTGGGGGGTACCACAGCCTATATATCACTGACTAAGGGATAAATCCCCTGCTGCACAGATCAGAACCTGAAGTTTGGGGACAGACACTACATAGGTGACAGTTGAAGGTTTGGAAGACAGAATTCATGGGCTTCTAAGGTTCACTGCAGACTACAAATAGGCAATGGTCCTGTCTCTAATGCTAACATATTTGCATCTGAATTGCCAAACAACATAACAGAAATGGATATCTTACAGGGCCAGACTATCCATACAATGACAGGGATGTATGTGTTTGGCACTTCAGTCTGTTATTTCTCTGTGTTTGCAGTCAAACTCATTGTGAGGGGTCATGCTAAATGGACATCGGTGTACATTCTACCCCTGAAGCACCCAGTTTATTTGAAGCAATAATGGGTTACATAATAAAATTACAGAGACTATCCAGGCCCTGTTGGAAGCAGGGGCGTTCAGACCATGAGTCGGTCCTTTTATTGCTTCTGTTTTTCCAGTAAATAAACCTGATGGATACTACAAAATGACCACTGACTATCAAGGGTTTTAAAAAAAATGGTCCATCTATTGGCTGCTGCTGATTTGAATATGGTGACACTTATCGAGACTGTTGCTCAGACAGTGGGGGAGTGGCATATGGTACTTGATTTTTCTTTCCAAAGACCATTGATGGAGAGTCCCAGGATCAATTTGTGTTTACCTGGGATGGAAGACAACATGCCACAGTGAGATTATTACAAGGTTACCCACACAGCCCAATGATTTGTCATGGATTGGTTGCTAAAGATCTAGAAAAGCTTCCACTAATTTCTTATCTGGATCAGCTACAGACAGAGTTAAGTTAAAGTGGTGGTCTTTCTGCTCAGGAATCAACCATTTTGAATCAACAACTAGCAGGACTGGTGACTGCACCTGTTGAACTCGAAGCACCTGCGATCATGATTGATTGGAAACTTTGCCAAGAGGCTTCGGATTGGGAGCATTTGACAGCTGATGAATAAATAATTGTGTGATACACTGATGGTTGAGCTATGGACAAATTTGGACTACTACTGCTTTTCAACCCTCCACAGAGACAATGTTTTATCAGATTGTGAGGGAGGATTAGCTAATATGCTGAAATACATGCAGTAGACATAAGGATTGAAGATGCTGCAAGTTCATCTGGACTTAATGAAAGTTATAATGGCCTGCTCAAACAAAAAAAGAGCTGATCTTCACAAATACATAGATAGATTGGGTTTGGGTTGTGTCACAAGCCTCATTTTTGTTAATCAGTGGGTGGTAGTACTCCATTCCTTCACACGTTAGGTCAAGGGCAACAAAGTATTTTCTGAACTAGTTTTTTATTGTTAAAAAGAGAACTCAGTTACAGGACAAGATAGACATTTTTGGGGGTCCATTGTGGGAGAAAAACTGCAAGTTTGTATAAACTGGACTACTGTATTCTATCAGGCATACATAAAAAAGATGATGTGACTATGACCCATTGCCTGACTGATGTGACAGTGACTTGACCCAAGACATTTTTTAATAGTGTTATGTGATTATTTGTATGGATATAAGTAAAATCCAGTATAGCGGATAGGGGTGGGAAAGTAAGAAGAAAAAATAAGTATTTGCGAGTAAAAGCTAATATTAATGTAAAACTCTGTATGTAACCCTGTTTATTTTCCTTCCCACACACTAGTTCCAATCCAGGTGGCTCTAATTGGTATCACAATGACCTGGAGTGGATTCTGATTATCAACGTCTTATACAGGACACTCTTGAAAATAAAAAAT
This sequence comes from Pyxicephalus adspersus, assembly GCF_032062135.1. NCBI lineage: Eukaryota > Metazoa > Chordata > Amphibia > Anura > Pyxicephalidae > Pyxicephalus > Pyxicephalus adspersus. The sequence continues at coordinate 50,956,177 of NC_092867.1, forward strand.
TATTGTATATGCATCACCATTATGCCCAGCTGATGAATAAGACGGACTGGTGGATATGTACTTATAGTCCATTGTCATCTAAAACTATGCCATATATTGCCATTCTAGTACCACCGGAGGAACTTTTAAACAGGACATGGATTGTTTATGGGTACCTGACTTTGGGAACGTTATATTATACAAAAACAGGAATCAAATATACTCAGATGGAAGAAGAAAAGAGCGACTGAAATCTAAAATGGCCAAATCGCTAATCCTGGTTAAATCCAGTTTTATGTTTTATGTTTTATGGTATACAGTAACTGTTATGCTAATTATTTATGTGTTGGTTTGTTTTTCTGTTTTATAAGTGTACTGATTCAACGGTGGAAGTTCTGCCTTTGCGTACTGTTGGTGTTTCATTATGATGAGCAAGGGAGTGGAGTGTTGGGTTAGCACAAGTTTATTTATTGTCTATTATGTCTCACCAACAGTAATGCTTTACCTGTATTTACTGGTATATGTATACAATATATGGGGTCATCCTTAAAGAATGCAGCAAATCCTTTAACTGGTATCCTTAAGGTAAAATACTGGTTTAAGGGATGATCATTGGTCAGTACTGGTCTTTGTCTTAGTTCCTGGGTATTTAAAAACACAGTGCCATACCTAATTAACTAGTCTTGACCAGAACTAACTGTATGCAACATGTTTTTAGATCATCTGCCAAGCCATTAATTTGGGGGACTCCTTGGATGAATGCAACTCACTTCCGCAGCTAAGTATTTTTGTTATATCTAAATCTATGTTGCTGCGTTGTTTTATCTATCTGTCTTTATTAAAAAATAGTATAATCTTTAAATTTTACTTGCAAGTCTCTGTGTTATCTCTCTTCGTACACTTCAAATTTAACCCCATTATTATTTGCATAAACTGTCACAAATTATATTTGTGACATAACAACAGGACACTACTAAGATGGCGTTGTCCTGGACTTCAGATGTTATCTCCTTAAATGTACAGCTGCTGGCTCTTCACAGTATGTAACTGCACAGAGACAAACAGTCCACACAGTGTCTAACCCTCCCTCAGGACGGCTCCCCCTTTCCTCTCTGCCTCCTAGTCAGGCAGCCAGCTACCCTCTGACCTCTGCACTATCCTGGCAGCTCTCCCAACCAAAGGAGACATGGAAGCTTTAGCAACACGAATTGAAATGCGTCACACATTGAGACCTCTGCTAGATTTGTTACGTTCAGTAGGAGCTACATACCGTTGGGGACATCCATTCATATCTCTAAAGGAAATGCCTTCTTTACTCTGTATAATCACTCTCAACGACCTTACCTCTTTGCCATGCTTGGTGTGGATACTATAGAAATTCCTGACTTGTTGGACCTCACAATTGCATCAACATCTGCAGCACCAAGGCAATTTATAGGAGGCTACCACCTACGCAACAGACCAACAAAACCCACTCCAAGAATTATTCGCACAGACACCACGGGAAAAACAGAACCATAAGAACCCACGGCTAACAATCACACGCTACCCTACCTCCATGGTTTTCGTTCTGCATCTTCAGTATTCCTTGGACTACCTCAATATTACAAAAATCATCGTTATTCCAGCCTCTCCAGATCGAAAACACCTGTTCATCGCCGAGACTATAGATAGGTTTCGGGTTGTCCAATTCCTTGTTGGATTTATTACATCAGGAGGTAGAACATTACATTAGAAGGTAGATATGTCCGATTTGTTTTATTAACTGATGCCAGTTTGTTCTTTTCACATTTTTGTTTCACATGCTTTTATATGTATATAATGTAGCTCTTACATGCTATTTATCAATGTTCACACAGTTCTTTGATGATAGGTGATTGGCTGACGCAGTTTCCCATTTATGTTTAAAATGTTAAATCTAGTTGTTTTGTCTACATGTTTTATATGCTAGGGGTAGTAGCAAATCTCATACACTGCTTATATAATTTAGCACTATACCAGCCCTGATATCCTTGCCCCTTGGGGATGGTGCTGCTCTTCCCTCTCGAAATCCACTTCCCCCAATAGGGCGCTTCCTCCCTGCAGGTCGGAGTTGAAGAAAATTTTTTTACTTAGAATCCTTCTCCCTTTTGTGCCCCTTCTATTTTTTTTACCCCATATCCTAATTACCATTGTTCACACCCCATGCACAACCTCCCTCTACCACTTCCATCCAATACCCTTGGCAGTATATTTAATTGCAGGCCCAATATAATATTCATATGAATTACCAATCTATACAATGTCTCCCATCCAATTCACCTCTTTGAACATCAAGGGTCTTAACTCCCCCAACGAAACATTCCATTCTCCTAAATGAGCTGGACCCTTTGAAGTGCCACATTGCTTTCCTACAGGTACCACATTTTACATATGACAAAATCCAAAATTTATTAAATAGATGCTTCCACTTAGCCTACCATAGCACCTTACCAGACTCCAAATCTAAAGGTGTTGGTATCCTAATAGCTTAATCATTATCATGGCAACTTCTTGCAACACGCTCTGACCCGGAGGGTGGATTTCTGATGGTAAAATGGACTATACATGCTTGAGTTTTCACTCTGGTCACAACATATCTACCAAATGCTAATAGGGTCTCTTTTCTGAGCTCCTTCCTTGACATGGTGGATGAGTTTTCAGAGGGTACCTTAATTTTAGGAGGTGATTTTATTCTGGCAATGCAAACAAATGATATTTCTAGGGGGGGGGCTCCCATTTGGCATTTTCTTCACTCGGAAAAGTGAAGACACTCTTTCATACTCAGCAATTAGATATTTGATGGAGTAGAGTAGATATTTGATGGATCATAAGCTTTACTCCAGAATAGACATCATTCTGGTAAAACACCATTCTATCCCGCTAATCTCTTCATCCACCATAAGGGTGACTACTTTTTCTGACCATGCACCCATATCCTGAACAGTAAACCCTACACACTCCTCTCCTAAGTCCTATTCATAGATACTCAATGACCAGCTGCTACAAAAGCCTGAAATCTCTACACCTCTAGAAAATGAGCTCTGCTTTTTCTTTACAATCCACAAAGATTTTTTGATCTCTAACCCAATGATCCTTTAGGAATCACATATATGCTCTATGAGAGGTCTGTTTATCCAACAAGGCCATAAACCTAAGAAAGCCTGCCAGAAGCAGCAGGAAACTCTCTTCACAGAACTTCACAGATTAGAATTTATTCACAAACACAAGCAAACCATAGACATAGAAAAAGGACTCCTAAATGTAAGAGAACAAATCAGAACAATGAATCAACTTAAAGTGAAGAACCAATTAGCCAAGTGTAGGGGCTTTTTTATGAACATGCAAACAAATGTGGCAAGGCCCTGGCAACAGCTATAAGAGAAAAAGGGTCCCACACATACATATCTAGTATAATATCCCCCAAATTAAAACAAGTACATGATTCTGCAGCAATAGCAAAATCGTTTCACGCCTTTTTCTCCTCATTATACAATCTCAACACTAAAAATGACCAATCCACTCCAAGCTACAAGTTTGCCTTAAAAGATGAGTATCTTAAATCAGCAGAACTGCCAAATGTGACATAAAACTATTTGCAAGTATTCCTTGCACACCGCTTAACAACTATCTTGCAATCCCTCTTACACCCAGATCAAAGTGTTTTTTTACCTTATTGGGAAACCCGGGATAAACCAATTTGCTCCCTTAATCTAATTGATAACAGGCATACGCAAGAAATATCTGCAATGCTGCTTGTGGCTGATGCTGAAAAGGCCTTTGACAGGGTTGATTAGTCCTTTCTTAAAGTTACTCTATCACACATTGGTGTGCCCCCTAATTTCCTTGATTGGGTTTTTGCATTTTACACTGCGAATGTGAGAATAAATGACCTGTTATCTAAACCATTCTATATTACTAATGGTACCAAACAGGGGTGCCCATTAACCCCCTACTTTTTATTCTAAGTTTAGAACCCATTCTGCAATGCATAAGAGCTAACCCCAATATACACGGGATAAGAGTCAATAAAACTGATCACAAAGTAGCGGCTTATGCAGACGATCTCCTTTTCCATATATCAGACCCACTAATCAACCTTTTACAGGAGATCAAAACATACAGGACAATATCCAATTACAAAACAAACCTACAGAAATCTGGGGCAATGTCCATATCTTTACCCTCCACTATAAGGCATATTTCAGAACCACATTTCCCTTTTAAATGGACAAGCATGCTATCTCTTATTTAGGTACATGTATCCCTGGAAACTTTCATGCATGGTAGAACTGAATTACTTACTTCTTCCTAATAGCATACGGAAAGATTTAGTAAACTTTCTTGTATTAAAAGAGGAATAGACTGCAGAGATGGATACATATTCCTGCCCCTGTACAAAGCATTGGTCAGACCACATTTGGAATAAGCAGTCCAGTTTTGGGCATCAGTTCACAAAAAGAAGGAAGGAGCTAAGCTATAAGTAGAAATTAGCTGAACTAAATCTATTCTCCCTTGAGAATTTGAGAGGTTTAGGGGGGGATATGATCACCTTGTATTAATATTTAAAGGGTCCATATAGAGAACTCTTTGCGTCTGGAGGAAAAGAAGTTTAAGCTCCGGATAAGGAAAGGATTCTTTACTGTAAGGTCTATGAAAATGTGGAATCGGCTCCCTCAGGAAGTAGTTTCAGCAACTACTATAGATTACTTTAAGAAAAAGCTGGTTGCTTTTTAGAAGCACAGAATATAACTGGGTGTTAAGGCTTTAAAGTAAAGATAACAGTGGCTGTTGATCCAGGGAACATTCCATTGCCTCATGGAAAAAGGAAGAATTTTTTTTCCCCTGTTGAAGCAAATTGTACCAGGGTTTTTTCCCTTCCCCTGGGCCAACTATGTCTTTATTGGGTTTTAGATCTGGAATATGTTTATTTCCCTACTGGTTGAACTCGATGGAACTTTTTTCTGACTAACCTTCTTGGTAACTATGTAACAAAGATGGAAGCAACTGACCCTCTCCTGCTTTGGCAGATATAACGTGCTCAAGATGAATATTATGCCGAGACTACTATATTATTGCAAATTTTGCCCATATCCATTCCTTGGTACATCCTACAAAAATTCAGACAGGAATTTATGTTCATTTGGCACCTGGACTCACCCCATATAAATAGGCCAGTATTACCGAAATAAAGAGGGGGGGGGGGCATGGCATTCTCCCATCCCTTGATGTATCATACTGCCACGTATCTTGCCAGACCAATAGATTGGTGCAAACACAAAAATATAAAACAATGTGTTGCCTTGGAAGACTCCATCTCATCCATACCATTACAGGCCATAACATGGACACCGAACTTCGGGCTCTCCCATTTGCACCACCATCCGATCATAGGTACCATTCTCCATGTGTTCAAAAACTGCTACAATGCCTCTAAACTACCAGCATATCCTTCCCCACTCTCTCAAATATTAGTACACGCTACTTTCTCACCAGAATGGTCAGAACAGGAATTTTTAGAGCACATTTATTTTCTTCTTTAGTGGGGTGGGTATTCGTTGCTGATTTGCAAGCCGAACACCTGTTAACCCCCCTAGGTTTTTGGCAATCTATACCACTTAATCACTTTATACGTTGCTTACCTTCCTTATCACAATTTCAACCCCCCCTATCATCACTAGAAAACATAATGATATTGATAATGGAATGATATTGAGAGCATACCATATACTGGGTAAAATTTTTGTTTAGAAGAGTAAAAGTAAAAGGTAAAAGTCCTGTTTAGAAGAGATGCAAAGCAGGACTACATATAACATAAAGAGGGATTTCAGGGTACCAAAATCATGGTTAAAAAAGTAAATTGTTATTTTACAAAACATTTAAATATCTCATTGACATATAAATTTACACATAAACCTTAATATTACCAATAAAATCAATCAATAGACAGATAGCTTTGTTTAAGCATTATCTCCTGATGCTTTCAACATGGATGAGTCATCAAAAAGATACATATTATTGTGGTTCTTACCATCAATTAAAAATCAAAGATTGTTACTTTAATTAAACTCTACGCATTTCGCAGATCTGGTCCGCTTCATCAGGAGTTAGATAGCAACAAATGTTCAAGAATACAATACCATTGCTGACAAAAATCAGCAAAAAACAAAAAAGAGAAATATATAAGATTTCCTGTTGAATCCAATAAACACTGCAGTAATTCTTCAGACAAATATACATGTATAAAGAAACCAGAACATTGTATCCACTGTAAATATCAAATACCATAATGGGTGTGAAATAGCAATAGTAGATTTACCACCAGAGTGAATGGCCCAACCCAACAATCATATAAAAAAATGTAATAAATGGCAGCTCACATTGTCCCTGGGCTGATGGAGACACAATCCAAAGCAAGGCTTTAAAATAAGATACCCACTGCAATAGTAATATAAATAGGTTAATATTAGGTTGGTAGGTGATTTTTCAAAACAATCTTTCTGCATAATTAATAAGTGAGACTCAAATAGGATGAACGTACAGCTTTACTGGTTGATATAAATCATCCTAAACAATTCCAAGGTTTAGAGGATAAAAGATGTATGCTTGTTTAAAATGTTTACAGCAGAGTTCCAGGTAACTAGAACTAATGGACCTAAATACAACTAAAAAAGCACTATTGAATATTCAAGTCCAAAATGATTACACTTTATAACACGAATATATTGAATATTCAAGTCCACATAACAAAGCACACATACATGGATTTTGATATGATTCAACCAAACAACCTGGATTCAACCAAATACCTGGATTTTGATATAGTTCAACCAAACAATTTCCAAGGAGATAGGGTGGAAGTGATTCCCATAAATGTAGAGTACTGCTTCCGTACAAAGCAGTCAAAACTATGAGTCTAAACAATTGCTCACCTGCCTCAAATATGTTTACAATCATCCCAGGATTACTTGGGGGGACACGCCTGTCAGTTCCACGCTATGTTCCCACATAAATAAATAAATAAATAAATCGCTGAAACCAGAAGTGGTGTCACTTCCGTGTCGGCTGGAAGTCTGGATACATGATCCCAGAACGCAAATGCACTCCATGGCTGTGGATCAGCTGACACAGCTGCACAACTCGAGCAGTATTTGCTCATTTTGCAGTTGGAGACTATATTGAATCAGTCTCAACAAGGCCCACCAGTAGAGGGAGCATGCCAATCAGTGTTCTCCCCAGAATTTTTTTTTCAGCCAGGTGGGGGGAAACTTTAGCCAGGTGGTAAAAAATTGGGCGGGGCTAGACACTGCAAATTTGGAACTCCTAGTTATTTATGCCATAGGTATCCAGTAACCCCTGCTATTGTGTCAGTGTTCTACCTGCCCCCTATACTTTGTTCCAACTTTATAATGCCTGGCTTGTTAGAATGTACAATGGTTTCCATATTTTTTATTATACCCCAACAGTCCAGTGCTGTGTATTTTAAACAACTCCCTAGAGTTCCATAGTGTAATACCTTGTAGTAGTGTTATAATGTCATGAATGTGGCTTAACAAATTAGCTTAGTTCACATTGGCAGTAAAAAATGCCCCTCCTAAATGACTACTTCTTGGTAAGTGCTGGGCAGCTGGGATTGGTACCCGGTGATAACTGCTAGGCACCTTGGATTGGTAACTGGTGATAACTGCTGGGCACCTGGGATTGGTAACCTGTGATAACTGCTGGGCACCTGGGATTGGTAACCTGTGATAACTGCTGGGCACCTGGGATTGGTAACCTGTGATAACTGCTGGGAACCTGGGATTTGTAACAGGCGGTAAGTGCTGGGCTTTTTCAAGCAGCAGTGGTTCCTGGCGAGAGGAATGTGAGGGGTAAATGCAGCAAATGCAACCTTACTGCCAATGTGAATTCAGCCTGACTTCAGATGTCACCTCCTAGCGCTATACCTAGGTAACACAAAGAGCATCATGCATGTGATCGCAGATGGGGGTAGGACAGATAACAGACAGGGTAGGACAAAAACGTCCTGTGAAATTTATCCACCTGCAGTATGATCGCTGTGTGTTTAAAGTCTGCTTGTCATCTCATTGGCCCTGATTCATCAATGAAATCCGCGCTCGCTGGTCGCGCGTACTTTCGCGCTTCCAGCGAACCGGGTTCCCGTCACTGGTGAGATCATAGCAATTATTTATCTCACAATAGTATGAATTGTAAAAAATTGTCACCAAGCATTTGTGAAATCAAATAATTGAAAAAAGGATTATTGTCTTCATTATTCATCTTTTGCTGCAATGTTTTTGTGCCTGGTTTGTAATGACAGTTTCTGTTGTTTAGCAAATCTTCGGCAATGTATTGTCATTTTTTTTAAACTAATATTCGGGACAAATGTCTGCATGTTTTCCACTCCAAACTACTACTTGAACCCCCTGTTTGCCTTTATCCCATTTTCAAAGTCACATATTGGTTTTTGAATGTAATTATGTACATATGCATTACTCTGACATTTGCACTCAATTGCATATTGATTTGCTGCCACACAACTTCTGTTCATTTGCGTGCATCTGCGCGTACGTTTGCACGTGTGCGCGCATGTGTGCGCGTGTGTATTCCTATAAATTTGCAGTTTCTTAGTCATTCTGGTCACGCAAACCAAAACTTGCAGAAAAAAAAAGGAAAAAATGGAAAAAGAACAAAGGAACAAGAACAGGTAAGAATACACCATTGACTTTATTCCTCCAAAAAATGTTTTGGGTGTGTTGTCCCATAACTCTTTTATTTTTTCACTTCTTTTTTTCACATGGAGCCAAGGAGAATGGCCACCACCACTACCACTGCTGCTGCTGGCAGCACCACCACCACTACCACCCCAGGGTCTTCAGTCCATAGACCAACAGGCAGCTCCCTCAGGCCAGCTAGGTTGCTCTGTGAAGCAGGCCAAGTAACATCTAGGCCCATCGGTCCAAGAACAATCAGCCAATTTGGGTGCCTACATGTTCAGAGTTGACCATCTCTGTAACATGTTAGGTGAATCCCTAGGCCAACAATCTCACCTACATCAGGCGATTATTCAAAGACTGGGTTGGCAAATCCCAAAAGCCCCCCTCCACCCAGTGCCCCTGCCCGTTCACTCTGTGCCCCTGGCCCTCCACCCAGTGCCCCTGCCCCTCCACCCTGTGCCCCTGCCCCTCCACCCAGTGCCCCTGCCCATTCACTCCGTGCCCCTGGCCCTCCACCCAGTGCCCCTGCTCGTTCACTCCATGCCCCTGGCCCTCCACCCAGTGCCCCTGCCCATTCACTTAGTGCCCGTGCCCCTCCAAGTCCACCCCGTGCACCTGCCCGTCCACCTCCTAACATACGGGCAAACACTAGAAATGCTCTGGAGGTGGGCCGCACTCGCACCCGTGCTGTGCAGCTGCACCGTGGACGAAGCCAGGAAGTGGAGGTGAGCCGTGGCCGGGCTTCTAGGGTGAGCCGCGCCCGTGGCCGGGCTTCTAGAGTGGGCCGCGCCTGTGGCCGGGCTGGCCGAACTATATACAGCTCCGGCCGCGAGCTCATTCAGTTGCTGAATTGCGCGACGGCTTACAATTTCGGATCGCGAATACGAATGCGCGAGCGTCCGATTTTGCTTGATGAATTAGGGCCATTGTGTTCAATTCTTTAGATCTCCCAAAATTGTTGGTTGTAATTACCTAAAATTTTTCTTTTTTAATTTCAAGAATTTCAAAATATGGGGATCATGAGTTTAAAAACTTGTGCAATTTGGAAGATTTGGGTTTTGTAAGAAAGTGCACCTAGGAGCCCAAAATGGAAAATGCTAATTAAAGACCCCCGGGGCCACTTACATAGTAAGAAGCATTGGGGTGGCCCCCCTAAATATTTTACCTACCTTTCACCAAACTATAACTGTAATACTATGCTACCCTTTCTGCTTCTGTTCTTTGAATCCCAATTTATTTGGAATGGGGAGGTGCAGAAAACTGAAAATGTAGGTGCAAGTGGGGAACAGATGTATAAACCCTTAAAATCCTTAGTCCTTAGCATTGCATCATTAGAACATAAAATCCTTAGCCCATCAAATTGACCGCTTTCCTACCTTGAACCCCAATTTCTCTAGAACAAAGAGGTGCAGATCATAGGTGCAGTTGGGGGACACTTGTGGCTAACACCCCCCAAACTTTCATCTCCATGGCATCAATACATAAAGTCTGCCTATCAAAACACGCTGCCCTGGTACCCATGACTTACCCTACCAGTACCTGAACCCCAGTTTCATTTTTATGGGCAGAGTTTTTTATTGTTCTAATGATGCCATTGTGATAAAACTTTAGGGGGTGTTATCCACTGATGTTCCTCACACATTTTAAGTTTGCTACACCTCCCCATTCCAGAGAAATTGGGTTTCTAGTGTTAGAAATGGGTAGTAATGTGTAACAGGGCAGTGCGTTTGCCATAGTAATAAAATTTTAGTGTGGGTGGGTTATCGAAAATTGTCCCCCCCCCCGCACCTACATTTTCAGTTTTGTACACCCCACCATTCTAGGGAAATTGGGGTTCAAAGAAGAGAAGCAGACAGGTAACACATTATGACAGTTACAGATTTGTGAGAGATAAGTAAAAACTTAGGGGCCCTTCCCCAATGCTCCTTTCTATGTAAGTGGTCCGGGGGGTCCCCAATTTGCATTTTTGATTTAGGACTCCCAGGCGCACATGCTTTTAATACTGCAACCCCAATGTTGTATTTTAACAAGATTTTACAATTCTGATCCCTATATCATGAAATTTGTAAAAGCTGGGGTGCTGAAATTGTGAATAGTGCTAACTATAAGTGTTACCTGTGCACCCTGAAAATTTCAAATCATTATGACATACAGTTTAGGGGATATGAAGGTTTAAACACAGAGAGCTGTGGAAGGCTGAGGAATGTGACATGCTGCATTTACACACACACTGCTCTGATGATGTCATTACACACGCCCACTGGGCGGAGACATTGTGTGCACGATGTTTCTTTTTTTTTTTCCAAAAGACTGAGAACAGCTATGAGAGGGGGAGGGCCAGCCTGTGATCTCCTCATAGCTGTGCGGTGCTCTCCTCACTCCACCCGGCTCTAATCAGCAATCAGCTCTTATCAGCGGAGAACGGAGCGAGCAGCCTCTCCGGTGTCCGTTCAGAGCTGCTGAAAATGTGCCGAGCGGAATAATCACAACAGGTGGGCGGCCCGCCCCCCAAAAACGGGCAGATTTCCAATAGAATACAATTGTGATTAACTTCAAGAAATTTTTTTTTACTGTTTTACTATTTGAATGGATGTGGGTATCTGACACAAAGAAGACCTATTATATTTAAATGTACATTCAATCATATTTTATTTTGGGACCTATTTAGACAATAGAACAATTCCAAATATTCATGCTAACTATAGATTACAAAAAAAAGGTTAGAAGCTGAGTACATCATTAAGTCCAAGAGGACCAGTGGCATTTAATGTGTAGATCTATTTAGATTCTTTTTGTAAAAGTTATGTTGAAAGCCTACTTGTCTACTTAAGGGAGTTGTGATCGTTTCATTTTGTATTAGGTAAGTATGTTCATAAATTCTGCATTTTAATTGGTTATTTTTCCAACATAATAGCCTCCGCATTGGCAGATAGCCATATAAATTATTCCAACAGAGTTACCATCAGTCTTATGAAATGTACAAATAGTTTCAAAAATTGAAAACATAAGTTTATTATTAACGTAATTAGATAGTAAAATATATTTACGCTGAGAGCAGGCTTGACAAGGTGAAGTTAATATTTTAGAAGTCGATACATGAGTGCGCGGTACAAAATAACTTTTTACAATCTTAGTTCTTAAAGAAGGAGTTTTTCTAAAAACCATTTGAGGTCTATCCGAAACTTTTTTTTGTATGGTAGGATCACCAGTTAAAAGCAAACAATGTTTTTGACAAATTCTACAAATGTCAATGTGATTAGCATTGAATTCTGATTCTGAATCTCATCATATTTTGTTTTTGTTCCAATTTCGGTTGAGGAAAAATTAACTCTTGCCTAGTTTTTGCACTTGCCTTTAATACGCTTTTTTAAAAAAAAATTCTTACTGTAGCCTCTTTGAAGTAAACACTGTTGTAATTTCTTGGCTTGATCAGTGAATTCTATATCGGTGGAGCAGTTCCTGCAAATTCGCCAATATTGTGAATACAGGATACTTTTGATAAGAGGACAATAATGTGCACTGGTATTACCCGCTGTAGATTTGCGGTATAGGTTTGTTGCTAATGAATTATCTGCTTGTTTCATTATAGTAATATCTAGTGTTGGTCGAATAACTCACTATTCGATTCGACTGCTATTTGGTCGAATAATGCATTATTATTCAGGTGATCGTACGTCGAATTCGAACTCCATTAAAGTCAATGAGGGAAAAATTTGGGTTGTTTTTCTGGACTGTGTAGAGCTTCTACAGCCTATAAATACATTTAAAAAGACATGTTAAGACTTCCCAGCTCTGCACAACACTGTACAAGTAAAAAAAAAAAAATAAGGAAGCCTTTTTTCTGTTGCTGGCAAGGCCATTTTATGGGGCGGTCAAGGGAACATGCCAGATTTTATACGGTCTCCGAGTAGAGGCAGAGAGGGGCACGAGGGGGTTCCTCTGGTCCAAAAATTAGCCACCAGGTTTCACCGCTCCGTTACAAGCCATACACAGGCTTCAGAGTACAGGCAGAGGTCTCTGAGGGGGGTCTTTCAGTCAAAAAAATAGCCAGCTACACAGCTCTGTTATAAGTTACAAGTGACAGGTGGCAGAAGCAGGAGGAGGAGGAGGTGGTGGGCACTAAGACAGAGCAGGGACCTGATTGGTAACTGGCATCTAGAGTAGGGTACTGGGCAGGCGGCAGCATCAGTAACAGCAGAAGAAGGAGGCGGTGGGCTCTGAGACGAAGTTTGGATGGAAGTTGGTAACTGGCATCTAGAGTTGGGTACTGGGCAGGCGGCAGCATCAGTGAAAGCAGGAGGAGGAGGCGGTGGGCCCAGAGAGGTGTGGATGGCATTGTTAACTGGCATCTAGAGCTGGGTACTGGGAGGAGGAGGCGGTGGGCCCTGAGACGGAGCAAGGACGGCATTAGTGGTTGAGGCCCTCACCTATATGGACAGTGTAGTAGCTTTAGCTACTGGAAACATTGCTGTGTAGGAGACTGCTTTTTCCTATCTGCTAGCTGTAACTTTCTAAAATGCGACATGGATAGCCTTGTTAACTGGCATCTACAGCTGGGTACTGGGTACTGGGCAGGCGGCAGCATCAGTGAAATCAGGAGGAGGAGGCAGTGAGCCCTGAGAAGTGTGGATGGCACTGTTAACTGGCATCTAGAGCTGGGTACTGGGAGGAGGAGGCGGTGGGCCCTGAGACGGAGCAAGGACGGCATTAGTGGTTGAGGCCCTCACCTATGGACAGTGTAGAAGCTTTAGCTACTGGAGACATTGCTGTGTAGGGGACTGCCTCCACCCTGTTGAGCCTGAGTCTAGTCTGGCATCCAGAGCTGGGTACTGGTCAGTGGGCAGGCAGCAGCAGTAATAGCATGAGGAGGAGACGGCAGGCCCTGGGACAGAGTGTGGAAAGCATTGTTAACTGTCATCTAGAGCTGGATACTGGGCCGGCGGTGGCAGCAGCAACAGCTTGAGGCCATCATCCTTAATTGACAGCGTACAAGGTGTAGTTTTTGGGATGAATTAGATTCCCACTGTTCCTACAGTGGTGGTGGGCCCTGAGACATAGTGTGGATGGCTGTGTTACTCCTCCTGCTCTTACTGCTGCTGCCTGCCCACTGCCTAATACCCAGCTCTAGATGCCAGAATAGACTCAAGCTCAACAGGGTCTTTTTTCCCCATTGATTCCGCCAAGCCCATTCCCTTTAATGTGGTTTTGCTACATAGTAGGTAGGGACAGATTGGAATCTCGTTCATCCATTCATGTCTCCAATAGCTACAGCTTCGACACTGTCCATATAGGTGATGGACTGAACCTCTAATGCCGTCCTTGCTCTCAGGGCCCACCACCTCCTCCTCATGCTGTTACTGCTGCCGCCTGCCCAGTACCCAGCTACAGATGCCAGTTACCAATGCTGTCCACACTCCGTCTCAGAGCCCACCGCCTCCTGTTCCTGCTGTTCCTGTTGCACGGCCCAGGCTTGATCAATATGAGCCATCAGGATGCAGGTATACTTCCGATGAGCCAGCTGATTTGAGTGGGTGGCATCTTTAACTCTGGAGTGCAGCTCGAAGCGTAAGTGGAAGTGCACGTCAATCACATCCAATTGGTGCAAATCTGCCAGTGTGGCACTGTAGAAATTCCCTTCTATGATGTCCCAGCACACATTAGGAATGGGGTACTCCAGCACTTCACCAGCTTTGAATCCAACAGACATGAACATGTTGCATATCACCAGACATTTGGGGCTCAGCACCTCGGTGAGCTGAATAAACAGGTGGTCCAGATTGTTTTTTCAAACTGGCTCCAAAAGGCCGCTGCTTCCTTGTACTGTATTGGTGCAGTCCTGAAATCTACTGTACTTAGGTAGAGTGTTTCACTGTTAGATAGATAGATAGATAGATAGATAGATAGATAGATAGATAGATAGATAGATAGATAGATAGTCAGTGTGTTACATACATGCAGCCAGAGGCAGGGTACCCTCCCTGGTGGCAGAAGGAGGAAAGGCAGCGGAGGAAGATCGAGCAGTTTAAGATTGCTTCTTGGGCGGAGGTGGTCGCACAGAGCTTTATGCTTTGACCAGGTGTTCCCGCCAGGTTACCGGGTGGTTGCTTTTTAAATGTGTGCTCATGCAACTTGTTCAAAGTTTGTTTGGGTTTTTGACTCATTTCAAGTGTTGAGCACACAGTTTGCAGATGACTATAATGTTGTCATCACTATGGACAATCAAAAATGCCCACACGGGCATTTGCCTTTCCTCCTTCTGCCACCAAAGTTACACGTGCTGCTGCCAGCAATTTGAGTGGGGCATGTAGGCGAGCATTACCTTTTTCAGGCTCTACCAGCAGTGAGCAGAGCTCCAACGCAGATCAGCTGCTGTTTGTCGCATTGCTAGCAGTAAAGACCAGGCATCATTGCCATCCCCCACAACTTCTACCCCATCGTCCAATCTTTCTGTGGTTAGCATTAGCAGCATCCAACCTTCCATCCCCCAGATGCTGGAGCGCAAAAGGAAACATGGCAAAAATGACCCCAAAACAAAGCTAATCAATGCGGCAATTGCACAGCTGATTGCGTTAGAGCCCCTCCCTTACTGGCTGGTGGACTCCAATGCGTTCCGTTACGCAATCCTCTGTGTGAACCCACAGTATGTCATGCCTAAGCGACAGTATTTTGCAGAACAAAGTGTTTCTTCTTTGCATGAACACGTGCAGAACAATGTGTCCATGACCCTGCAGCACTCAGTTTCTGGGAAGGTGCATCTGACAACCGTCAGATGGTCGATCAAGCATCAAGTGGGAAGGTAACTTTGGTGGCAGCAGGGGAAGATGCAGCTGCAGCGAGGCCTGCATACCTACTTCCGCCCAGAGCATATCGCCATTCAATTTCCTCCTCAACCTCCACTTCCACCTCCTCCTTTGACTCTTGTGTCTCAACCTCTTCCTCCAGGAACTCTTTGCCGTGGAGACCTAGTACCTCCCATTTGGCAGCATCTGTTCACCGCCAGCATCAACCTGCAGTCTGCTATTTCGGTGCACAATTCAGACGTTGCCACGCAGTCCTGAGGTTGCGAAGCCTGGGTTCCCTTAGCCACATGGGCGCAGCCATTCTAAGTGCGTTGCGGGAGCAGGAGGACATATGGCTAACTCCCAACAGACTTCAGCCAGGCAAGGTCGTGTGTGACAACGGGGCAATCTACTGGCAGCCCTGCATTGTGGGAAACTCACACACATACCTTGCCTGGCTCATGTCATGAACCTGATAGTACAGAGCTTCCTTTGGAATTACCCAGGCCTCCAGCCGCTGTTGCTGAAGGCCAGAAAGTTGTCAGCGCATTTCCGCCGGTCGTACACGGCCAGTGCCAGATTGGTGGATTTACAGCAAAATCTCAACCTGCCAGTGCACTGGTTAACTTGTGATGTGACCACACGTTGGAATTCCACCTTTTACATGCTGCAGCAGCTGGCTGAACAACAGAAAGTGGTGGTGGATTACGTGGCAGTCTGTTCGTTTCAGACCTATATCTATATTACCTTTCTTCAGCCCTGTGGAGTGGCTGCAAATTGAGGACTTGTGCACTGTATTGTCACCTTTTGAAGAGGCCACCAGGATGATCAGCAGAGATCAGGCCTGTGTCAGTGACACCGTCCCCATCATATGCCCGCTGGAACAGATGATGTGGATTTTGGACACGACACAGAGCGGACGCTGTATCAAAAGATGACGTTTTAAACATCCTCTTGGACATGCTTGCCTACTAGGCATAGTGCACCACAAATCCAGGAAGAGGAGGAGGTGGAAGAGGATGAGGAGGACATTGCAGGCATAGGAGAAGGGGAGGAAGGGGCTGAGGAGGATATTGAGAGTACATGGCATCCATCCACCCAAACACAAGGCCATGTTCCGTGGATGGCAAGACCAGGCGGAGGAGGAGGAGGAGGATGACCCTGTGCTGCTGTTCGACCCACAGGAGTGTGGGTCCAGAATTACCTCAGCTGTGGGTAGTTTGAGCCACATGACAGGCCTTCATGCAGGAGTGCATAGCCAATGATCCACGCATACAACACATAAAACAAAGGCTGGATCCATGTTACAATCCTGAGATACAACTGATCTCTAATGCGGTCCACACTCTGTCACAGGGCCCACCGCCTCCTACTCCTGATGTTACTGCTGCCGCCTTTTTTAATAGATAGCAAGTGGTATCAAAATTAAATATCTGTATTTTTTTTTACAGAAATACACAAATGTATTTGTTTATTTTAATAAATTGCAAGTGATATCCTAATTAAATATCATTTTTTTTTTTACAGAAATACACAAATGTATTTGTTTATTTTAATAAATTGCAAGTGATATCCTAATTAAATATCTGTATTTTTTTAACAGAAATACAGAAATTTTTATGGCTTTTTGTTGATAGATAGCAAGTGGTATCAAAATTAAATATCTGTAATTTTTTTTACAGAAATACAGAAATTTCTATGGCTTTATTGATAGATAGCATGTGGTATCATAATTAAATATCTGTATTTTTTTTTTTACAGAAATACACAAATGTATTTGTTTATTTTAATAAATTGCAAGTGATATCCTAATTAAATATCTGTATTTTTTTAACAGAAATACAGAAATTTTTATGGCTTTTTGTTGATAGATAGCAAGTGGTATCAAAATTAAATATCTGTATTTTTTTTTACAGAAATACAAAAATTTTTCTGTTTATTTTGATAGATTGCAAATGTTATCAGAATTAAATATCTGTATTTTTTTTACAGAAAAACAGAAATTGTTATTGCTTTCTTGATAGATAGCAAGTGGTATCAAAATTCAATATCTGTATTTTTTTTTACAGAAATACGGAAATTTTTATGGCTTTTTTGGTAAATAGCAAGCGGTATCATAATTAAATATCTGTATTTTTTTACAGAAATACAGACATTTTTTGGCTTTTGTTATAGATAGCAAGTGGTATCAGAATTCAATATCTGTATATATTTTACAGAAATACAGAAATTTTTATGGCTTTTTTAATAGATGGCAAGTGGTATCATAATTAAATATCTGTATTTTTTTTTACAGAAATACATATATGTTTCTGTTTGAGAGATTGCAAGTGGCATCAGAATTCAATATCTGTATTTTTTTAAAGAAATACAGAAATTTTTTGGCTTTTGTTATAAATAGCAAGTGGTATCAGAATTCAATATCTGTCATTTTTAGCAGAATTACAGAAAATGTCCTGTTTATTTTGATAGATTGCAAGAGTTAGCATAAAATATGATAACTCTTGCAATCTATCAAAATAAACAAAAACATTTCTGTATTTCTGTAAAAAAATACAGATATTTCATATGTATTTTCATATGATAGCACATGTATCCTAAAACCCATAAACATGTATGTATTTATGTGAAACAAATACAGATATTTAACTGCGATAGCACTTGCTAGATATCCACAAATGATAAAAAATGTATGTATTTCCCCTGCGGATTCCACCAAGCCCGTTCCCTTTTATGTGGTTTCACCAGATAGTAGATATGGAAAGTGTGATATTCGTTAATCCATTCATGTCTCAATTAGCTACAGCATGTACACTGTCCATAGAGGTGACGGCCTCAACCTCCAATGCAGTCCACGCTCTGTCACAGGGCCCACCGCCTCCTACTCCTGCTGTTACTGCTGCCGCCTTCCCAGTACCCAACTCTAGATGCAAAGTACTAATGCCGTCCACACTTTGTCTCAGAGGCCACCTCCTCCTCCTCCTGCTGTAAATGATGCTGCCGCCTGCCCAGTACCAAACTCTAGATGCCAGATACTAATGCCGTCTACGCCACGTCTCAGAGCCCACTGCCTCCTCCTCCTGCTGTAAATGATGCTGCCACCTGCCCAGTACCTGACTGTAGATGCCAGATACTAATGCCGTCCATGCTCCGTCTCAGAGCCCACCGCCTCCTCCCCCTCCTGCTGTAAATGATGCTGCCCCCTGGCCAGTAACAAACTCTAGATGCCAGATACTAATACCATCTACACTCCATCTCCATCTCATCTATACTAATACCATCTACACTCCATCTCAGAGCCCACCGCCTCCTCTTCATGCTGTAAATGATGCTGCAATCTGCCCAGTAACCGACTGTAGATGCCAGATACTAATGCCGTCCACACTCCGTCTCAAAGCCCACCACCTCCTCCTCCTGCTGTAAATGATGCTGCCGCCTGCCCAGTACCCAGCTGAAGATGCCAGATACTAATGTCATCCACACTTCGTCTCAGGACCCACCGCCTTCGAATCATGCTGTTACTGCTGCTGCCTGCCTAGTACCCAACTTTAAATGCTAATTACTATTGTCGTCCACACTCCATCTCAGTGCTAAATGCTTCCTCCTCATGCTGTTACTGCTGCTGTCCAGTATTCAACTCTAGATGCCAGTTACTAATGCCGTCCACACTTTGTCTCAGAGCCCACCACCTCTTCCTACTGCTGTTACTGCTGCCTCCTTCCCAGTACCCAGCTGTAGATGCCAGTTAACAACCCTGTCCATGCCGCATTTTACAAAGAGACAGGTAGCAGATAGGAAAAGGCAGTCCCCTACAAAGCAATGTCTCCACTAGCTACAACTTCTACACTGTCCATATAGGTGATGGTCTCAACCACTAATGCCGTCCTTGCTCCATGTCATGGCCCACCGCCTCCTCCTCCCAGTACCCAGCTCTAGATGCCAGTTAACAATGCCATCCACACTTCTCAGGACCCACTGCCTCCTCCTCCTGCTGTAACTGATGCTGCTGCCTGGCGTCCACTAATGGCAATCTTGCTCTGTCTCAGGGCCCACCACCTCCTCCTCCCAGTACCCAGCTCTAGATGCCAGTTAACAACGCTGTCTATGCCGCATTTTTTCAAAGTTACAGCTAGCAGATAGAAAAAAGGCAGTCCACTACACAGCAATGTCTCCAGTAGCTAAAGCTTCTACACTGTCCATATAGGTGATGGCCTCAAACAATAATGCCGTCCTTGCTCCGTCTCAGGGCCCACCGTCTGCTCCTCCCAGTACCCAGCTCTGGATGACAGTTAACAATGCCATCCACACTTCTCAGGGCCCGCCTACTCTTCCTGCTTCTACTGCTGCCGCCTGCCCAGTACCCAACTCTAGATGCCAGACTAGACTCAAGCTCAACAGGGTTTTCTTTACCCACTGATTCCGCCAAGCCCCATTCCTTTTCATGTGCTTTCACTCGATAGCAGACCCTGAGACGGAGTGTGGAAGGCATGAGTAATTGGCATCTAGAGCTGGGTGTAGTACATCTTTAATGACACCCCGAAGTGTGTAATGCGGCATAGACAGCGTTGTTAACTGGCATCTAGAGCTGGGTACTGGGAGGAGGAGGTGGTTGGGCCCTGAGACGGAGTAAGGACCCATAAGTGGACGCCAGGCGGCAGCATCAGTTACAGCAGGAGGAGGAGGCAGTGGGTCCTGAGAAGTGTGGATGGCATTGTGTAATGCAAGTGTGTAATTGACACTTGTGTAATGCAAGTGTGCAAGTGTGAAATTTGTGATTGAATGTAGAAGGCCACGTCTTCTGCTTCATCCATCGGTACCACACTTTATCGTACTGAATTTCTGTGTATGTTACCACAGAACTGGGAAGTGGGACAGCATTCCCTTTGAATATGTCGGGGGGATGAGATGGGAGACACTGGTATGTTTAATGGGAACTGAGAGGTCCTGGATGACCACATTGAGCCATGAAGTTATTGAGCTCAGCAGATGTCCGGAGACTTCTCCACAAGTATGTGGCCGTCCTGGGAGACTTTATTCAAAGATCCGTCAACAAGGGTTTTGTGAAAATACTGCAGAATGATGAGTTTCTGACTGAGAAGCAGCTGAAAGGGAAGGGTGAGATGTCATTTGCAAACGACACGTTGGGGGATCTTTGGGTAAAATGCACAATGGCATAATTTACTGTCAAGTGCATCATTACAGAACTGACCACCACCTTGTACGGTTCTATTTCCCGTGTCTCTCCGGAGTACATAGAGTGCATGCTGGCCAACTTCCAACATGGACCTCAGCCCGAGGTTGTCATCATCAACTCGTGTATATAGGATGTTATTCAGCTCACCAAGGTGCTGAGCCCATAATGTCTGGTGATATGCAACATGTCCATGTCTGTTGGAGAAGCTGTAGCTATTGGAGACATGAATAGATGAACGAGATTGGGGAAGTCTTGACATGTCTTTTTAAATGTATTTATAGGCTGTAGAAACTCTACACAGTCCCGAAAAACAACCCAAATTTTTCCCCCATTGACTTTAATGGAGTTCGAATTCGAAAGTCGTTCACCCGAATAATTATGCATTATGAATAGCGGTCGAATCAAATAGTGAGCTATTAGACAAACACTAGTCTCAAGTCCCACATTTCTTTAGAAAAATGTTCTGTTATCTTCTTAGCTGTTGAGTCCAGGGCTGCCTGCATAATCAATTGAAACTTTTGTAGTAAGCCTTCTAGATCCCTCACATGCTCTTGTATAGTTGGAGATACTGAGCCACTAAACATGATATCTGACTCACTGGAGCCCTCTCCCCTCCCTCTCCCTGCTCCTGGTGTGCAGAGGGGGGTGCATCATATTGGCTTTATCCCAGAGCGCAGCTGCCTTTACTGCTCTTCTAGACATCTGCTTTTTTGCTCATCCAGCCATTCAAAGAGCCGCCCTCAGCTCCTGGGTTATCACTAGTGTTGGTCGAATAGCTTACTATTCAAATCGACTGCTATTTGATCGAATAGTGAGAAATTCTCCGGGTGATCAAATGCCGAATTCGAACATTATTGAAGTCAATGGAGTAAGAATTCTGTTTTTTTAAGGGTCTTTTAAGGGTTGCAAGAGCCATCAGATTGCTCTTGCAGCCCTTTACTAGTTGTATGTGTTGTTGGAGAGAGTTTCTCTATCCAAGAAGACATAGTACAGCGCTGCAGCAGCATTTGCTGTTGCCGTGCTGTGCTTCTACTATGTATTCTGGGATAGAGTTTCTCTATCTAAGAATACAGGGCACTACAGTTGATGAATGGGGACAGGTCCCCATTTATCACTTGTAGTGCCCGGACATTGTAGTGGAACTGTAGAGGTAATCTGCAGAGGTAATCTGCAATTCAGTTTCAGAACTGCAGATTGCCTCTGCAGTTGCACTACGATCTCTGGGCACTACAGGTGATGAATGTGGACTTGTCCCCAAAATAAAGGATGGCTGTTCTGTTTCCCATTCTGGGAGCTTTCTGGTTAAATTACAGAGACTAAATCAAGACTGGAACAGTGGATTTCACAGAGAAGATAAAAAAGTCTGTGCATTGGGAGTTTACACTTTAACTTGGCAGAAGCAAATAGACTGTCAAGCACCCTCACTGGATGGTGTGTGAATTTAGCAGGAAGCCAGCTGACAATAGGTAACAAAGAAGTTAAAGAAAATCTGAAGGTAACGCATCAGATATCAAGATCCACCAAAACAGATTTGGGTTATTAGAAGTCTGTAATTTATTTAATCGTTATTCAAAAGAATTCCACTACTTGCAGTTGCGTTGGACACACTGACATAATGAGAGAAGAGAAAAAGGCATTTAGGCAAAGAAGAACTGCATTTACATTATATTCACAGTATGGAGACCATGTAAGTTCAACCGTGTTTACGTAGCTCAACTTAAACAGTAATAAGTGACCAATAATCATGTGTAACTAAAGTGGGAAGTCAATACAAAAGGCCTAATTTATTAAAGCTCTCCAAGGCTGGAGAAGATACAATTTCATGAGTGAAGCTGAGTGATCCAGCAAACCTAGAATGGATCTGATGCAGGATTGAAAACATTTGCTAGCAAATTACTAGCAAACAATCCATTCCAGGTTTACTTTCACTGATGAAAGTGTATCTTTTCCAGGGTTGTAGAGCTTTAATAAATCAGGCCCAAAGTACCAAGCATAAAAGTAGCCAAAATCAGTAAGGAGAATATTGTCTCTATTCATTTCACCCTATGTACTTCCTCAGGAAAGTACAGAGACTTTGACATAAAAAAATTAGAAAAAACAACAATAAATCTGTATAAATATTTATAGTACACTTGTAAGTAAATTAGGTGTTTACATATGGGTAAATATAGGTAAATTAATTAGGAATATGTATAAAGTAACCGTAAGTTACCAAGTTACCCATACTATTATGGCTCTGCAGGAGGTAACACTGGCAGGATAAGACCATGTATGAGTCAGCAGTTTCTTTTATCTTTTTTGCTTCACTAGTTTGTGAACTTGCATACATAATTTTCTCCCACCATTGATCCACATATTTGGGTTTGTCCTGTTATACTTATTATGGGTTTCAAGTCAGCGTATTTGCAATGAAAGCCCTTTTTCTGCTGATGGATTGATACCTTTCAAGGTATTATTTCCCCCTGACTACTGTGTATGTAATTTATTTAAACTTGCCTTTTCAGCATATTATTGAAATTCTCTGCTGTAATTTTACTAATGTCATGATATATTTTGCTAGGATACTTGCCTGTATTCAAAAAAATTGAGATATAATGTTGTGGAATACATGATGAACATATGTGAGTTAAAATAAATACTTACCTGTTTGTCTGAGTGGTACATTGTGTCATTGTTAGATATTGTTGTCTTTATTGTACCAATGATCCTGAGAAACCAGTTGTGTACTGCAAAACGCGTTGATGCTTTACTGGTCCCCACTGGACACTTGACATTTTCAATCTGTGCAAGATGTAATTCTTGTTTACTTCTCATATGCTTTCACAAATATTGTGGAGTTCCAACTTACCTTTTAGGTTTTTAACTTACCTTTACCCTATTTACCAGATTGTCTATGTATGTTTTAAAATAAAGGTTTTGTGCTTTGTAAAACATTATTAATTTTCTTTTGTGCCTTTGAAAAAGTCCCTAACCTAAGATGTTAAAATACAAGTTTTTATCTCTCTTTTTTGGATGCGCAAAGATAATTTACTGTATTTGAAAGGTATTAAGTAGACATGGGCAATTGTACTCGGATGTGTAAAATTTTTATACATGAATATGATGTAGAATGTGCTTTTCTTTGCATTATTATGTCATTATGATTGCTTGTCAACTAGTTTGGTTTTTTGCCAATGAATTAAGGTACATTGTGGGGAACTGTACCAATTGTTGAATCTTTTCTTCAATTCTTGCTTTGGAAAATAGCGGATTTAACGGGATGTTCTAGAATAAAATATGTTTGGTGTTTACATTGTGTACAACATGAGAACATGGTTAACTGCTGACATGAGTGTGATAGTGATGGCAGCAGGTATGATGATAACGTAGGATAAAGTTTCCTACTAAAAGTTTTAAGAAAAAAGATTATTTTCATAAAAAATTAGAACACAATGTTTAATTTATCAGTCCCTGGTATTGATAACTAAGCTTAAAAAATGATTGCAGAATGGAAATTTCCAGAGTCAATATTTTTTTGTGCTTTTGGGCTGCTGGGGGAGGAACTTTGAAAAAGTCATTTGATTTACAGGAATTTGGGAGAATGTTTAACAGTTTCACTTTTTGTATTGACCAATAAAAGCCTACAGGTTTATCTCTGTCAGTGCTTAAAATGCTTAGTATGTATACATAACCTAGACAAGGACAGACTTTTGGACAATCTTTCTGGACTGAACTTTTTTTCTTTTTTTATTATCTACAATGAAGATACTTATAGGCATTGTTTTTTTTCTAGTATCTACAAGCAATTCACTTTGTTCACCCACTGACAGCCTCAAGAACAAAGCAGAGAATGCAGTAAAGGTCAGCAAAATAACTTTAAAGACTAAAGTAAATTTTTATAACATAATATACTTTATATGCATTTCTGCTTTTCACTTTGGTTTGATTTGTTTGTGTTTTTAACATAGATATGTAAATTAATCTTATTTTTCCTTAAGATACTCTTTACGTGCTTGTGCTTCATCCACATGCTCTCCTAGCCTAAACTATCCATGAAGTATTCTATAAAATTATTTTTATGGTGTTTAACTTTTTTTCTATGTGTACCAGTCTAGCTGCAATGTTTTTTCCAGAAATATATTGTGCAGGAAATACACATTTAAAAAACAAAGGAAAAGTAAAACTTAGTGACTCCCTGCCTAACACATTCACAGTTTTGTACAAGTAAAACATGTGCCTGAGTATACCCAACATGATTAAAATGTGTTTAAATATATGAAAATATGTTTTATAAGTTTAAAAGTGAAAGGCATTTTAATTACAAGATTGCAAAGTTATATACTGTGCTTTTTTAGAACAGAAATGTAAATAGGTGACCCTAATGGATATACAGACACTGGTATAATGTGCTATATGTTTAAAATGATAGCATTTTGTATAACCATTATCACCTAATAGCCACATAAAAGGTAAGGATTTTTTTTGTGTAATACAGCTCCTCAGTGTACCTAAAACCATGAGAACATGCTGCAGCAGATTTATTGGTCTTTTTATTTAAGGAATAGACATAAATCAAAGCAAATACTGTACTTTTTTAATTTGTATATCAAGTAGCGTAACCTAACAAGGTAGGAAAATTATATCAAGAGAAGTCAAAATACAATGCATATCAAGTAAATTGAAATACATTTTGACTATGTGGGCCTGATTTATTAAAGCTCTCCAAGCCTGGAAAGAATACATTTTCATCAGTGAAGCTGGGTAATCCAAAAAACCTGGAAAAGATTTCCTAAAAAGCATTTGCGAATTGTTAGTAAATGTTTTCAATCTTCGACCAGATCCATTTTCTAGGTTTGCTGGATCACCCAGCTTCACTAATGAAAGTGTATCCTCTCCCGCCTTGGAGAAAATCAGGCCCTTTGTGCATCTAAAATCACATATTAACACTGTCTACAAAAACAGAGAGGGCCCAGAAGCAGACCACATGTGTATCTTTACTAATTTAGAACCCTCAACATTGAGGGGTAAATAACAAGAAATGGATCATGTATTCTATAGTTTGTCTCATGTTAAATGTGTTGGTTTTCCTCAGCAATACATCCTTGTGAATAGTAAACCTTTATTTAAATATTTTTACATTTTTTCTGGGGTGTCATTTTGTCCATAAACAAAATGAACAGCCTCTAGCTAGTATAGAACAATTTTTTTTTCTCTCCAAGGAATCCTGAAGGTTTCTATCGGACAAATAATTGCTGGTTTTAAATATCTGAGATACTGTGGCCCCACATGCATTCTGTCCAGCACTTTAGCTTGTAACACAGTTGACCTTTTTTGTCAAGGTTTTTAAATATATAAGATAGCTCAGGAACAACAAATTTAGGGTCTCCTCAGGAAGGTAGCATGGGATCCCTGGAGATATGGAGATTTATTGGCACCAGGTCCTTTACTGAGCACCCCACAAGGGCTGTTTGCAGGCGACAGAGAGAGAGAGACCATGATAAAAGGGGGGCAGAGCTGATGGCAGGCAGGTATAGTCCAAGGTTCAGGCAAATGGTCAGGGGAGGCAGCATGCAAAGCGTAATCCAGGTCCAGGAAAATGGTTACGGTAGGCAAAGCGTAATCTAGGTCAAGAAATACAGTCAGAGCAAAATAGCAAATAGTGTACAAATACTGAATAGCAATGTGAACGGATGAAGTGTGAATGCATGCTGTCAGGCAGCAACAGAGAATTGGTGATGAGCCTGACACTGACAGCTCAGTGAGGGATGACAGGTATGGGACAGTTTGGTGTGGAGCACCCTGGGACTGTTTGACACTGTGGCAGACATTTTTGGCACTTGTTACTTCTGGGGTGGAACTGAGTAAAGAATTCTTTATCCTAGATAAATATGAGTAATAAATAATTCCAAGAACATGGCCTGTACCCAAGAAATTTAGGGAATAAACTCATTAAAAGACTTTTATTGTAAACATTTGGTGGGGACCTTGAAGCAAAATTACTGCACAAACTGTCATCCAGGGAAAACAGTTATCTGAATTAAAATACTTTGAGATGATTATAAAATAATTGCAGAAATTTAAAAAAAAATTAAATCAAATGCTACTGGAAATCAACATCAGGCCACTCCATGACAAGGAAGATTGTTAGTGTGGTAATCAGCAGGTCACCTGGCTTGAAATTGATCTTAAAACCTAAATCTTAAAAATTAAGTTTCTTTGGAACATATTTATGTTTCTTTGGAACAATGAAGGCTAAGTTATTCTGTATATATCACTGTTTGCAGCAGCTTAATAAAGAGAGTCTATACAAATGCAACTAAAAATAGATAAATATGGGCTTGCTCCTAATTTTATGTTATATGGATCAAACATCAATAATTTAATAAAAAAAATGTCAGCAAAAAAAATCCCCCCAAAAAAACAGACTACAATAATTATCTCACTAGTCTGTTTTCACATCCAAAATCACGTCCAATCTTTATATAGTTTTAATTTGATGTTTTTCAAGGAAATGAGGATGAATCAAAACAAATTCAAACAATTCACAATAGATACACAATAAAAGGGCATCCAATGGGGGAGTTCGTTAAACGTGTCAGAAGAAAATATTGTGAATAATTTGTAAAAATACCAGTTATGAAAGCTAAGTTATGAGGATATGAAATTGTGAGCCTTAAGATACTGGATTGGAAATAACCACCTTGAACTGCCCTCAAAGTGGCTTATAACTTACCAATTGAGGTTGTAGGCATCACATAGATATACTTTATTATTTTTCATGACTGCACAATGAAGGTTTAATGGAAGTCAACAGTTCACCTTAATCTGAAACACATATTATCCTTGCCATGATTGATTTCAGGAACTGAATACACTAATTTTTAAACTTGGGCATAATAAAATAGAACACATACCAAATTGTTGAAAGCATGTAGAGTTGGAAGCCTAGGGGAAAAATTTAGATGTGATGTTCAAAAGATTAGAGGCAACTGGTTTTAACCAAAAAAAAATCATTTTATGAAGGAATACAATATGTATTTGGGTCATGTGATCAGCACACATGGACCTAGCTTTAATAAGTCAATGGCAATAAAAACTGTCCAGTTTTACAGATTACACAAGAACTAAAAAAAAAAAGTTGAAAAACACACCTAGTACCTGGAGTTCAACAACATGAAAAATGAGGATGTTACGCTATGGGCAACTGCCAGGGTTACTCCTGACATACAAGAATAAGATAAGGGTGCAAGAACGCGAGACGTAAGCGAGGTAAAACAAGCCAGAGGTCAGGGTAAGCGGCAAGCAGGAGTCAGGAAATCTGTAGCTGGAGATGCAGGCAGGAATAGCAGGAATCTGGAACAGAGCCTAAGGAAACTCTTTGTTCAGGTAACTTCTTGGAGCTGGTGTTGGCAGCAAGGGTGTGTGACACAATTCCCTAGTCTTTTGGGGACCTGTGACAGAAACATATCATGGTCACAAATAAAAATCCATTTGCATGGCGTACATGAGCCACAGGGTCTTAAATTACCCTGTTTTTGTTGAGAATTATCTTTCAATCAAAAATGGCTTCTGACAATCTAATTACGTATTGATGGTGCTTTCCTGTAGACGATTCTAGGTGTGTCTGTCACTAGTTTTCAATTTTTTGGATTACAGTTTAGGAGAGGCCAGTAATGTTTCAGGCAATTTTTTTTTTTTATTTTAGTATGTGAAACTTGCTGGAGGGGAGATTCAACTTCTCAGCACGGCATTCCCTATACAAACCCAAACACAGTTAACTGTATAATACATATATTATTAAAAAGATTCATCTAATTTGTTCCATTACACATGTTAAAACAGAGCTTACATTTCAATAATATCAAAATTTTCTATGACAAATCATGTATGTATATCTACATTAGTATTCATGCATATTTGAATTTTCAGTCCTTGATGCGTATCACCCAAAGGCTTCTTTAGAAGGACATGATATATAATTGGCATCAAGTTTTTTATACTCTCTATGTATTTGGGATCAGGAAAATAGACAAAACACCACAAAACAAAACAAAAAAAAACATTCTTTAGCAATGCCATCCTTATAATTTAATGTCCCCCTAATAAATAAACCTTGCACTTACATTTCCAAAAACCTATTTGTCTTATTCTTGAGACTTTTGTGTTGTATTAAATATCTAAAACATTCATCAAACTTGTTTGTAGGGATAAGCGAGTGAAATTTTTAATTTCAATCTCGCGGCGAATCGGGCCTTTCTCGCTTAAAGAACATGTAAGCAAGAGCGGCCTTGTGATTCAGGACACAGGGTAGTGTTCCCACTGAACTCAGATGATCTCTCAATGGAGAGTCTCCATTGAGAGTTCATCTGGAGTTTGCCTGCAGTCACAGCTGATTGGAATCACCCGCTTGCCTCCAATCAGCTGTGACCGCAGGTTCCCACTCTTCCCTGGGCTGTAGTTATCAATGATAAGTACAGCACAGAGAGCGTGGGAACCTGCACTTCAATGGAATTTGCAAAATGGGTTCGCTGAACCATCGGATGTTTGGGGAAATGTTTGCAAGAATGTCAAAGGCATTCTCGCTCATTCCTACTTGTTTGCTCCTAATTAGGGATGTGAATCCAGTGACCCCATTTTGATCACCACTATGAATTATCACCACTAATTTCTATGACCCAACTTTAGGGGACTTTCACCACAGTGATCAAAACCAAAACAAAAAAGACCCTAGTGTCAACTTCATTTCCATGAAATCCAATATAGCATAGGGTCAGAATGTTAACAGGCTGTGAATAATAACAAGTGACATTATCTAATCCACATTCTTGGTTTAGGAAAACAACATAAAAAAGACAACAAAACAGTGCATAAAAAAAAAACATTCATTTACATTTATCTATCTCAAAATAATGATTATTTCTTTTGTGGATAAAACTCTCTTTCATTTAACATTTCAATCCCTAAATATTTTATCAATTTCCAAGGACAAAATCTATCCAATCATAATCAACTCCAACATGTTTTAACTACCCATTAACTCCATTATATGTGCTTGTTATTTCAGTATGGTCAGAAGAATACTCTACAGCAGAATACAATATGGTCAGCAGAATAGTAATTAATCTAATGATATTGGTAGTTTCTGAGTCTTTTCTAGTAAATAACACTGGTCAACAAACATTTTCTTGCCAAACAGATTAAAGTTATTTTAGGTTAAGTTTCATGCACAATTTCCAAATATGGTATTGATTTTGCTATATTGGCTTTAGTTTTTGAAATATTGACCTTATTGATAACTTCATAGAAAACTAATGAAACATGAAAATTAAACAAAATAAACTAGATATGCCTACGTATACAAAATTATATTTTTGAAATACTTAATGTCAATCTATTCTATATTCGGTATATTTTCAGAACTAATCTCAAAGAAGTCACTGAAAAATATTGTTTGTATGATTTCCTTTTATGCTGATGATCAGGACAATAAAATTGAAGGCTCCAGCAATAGTCTGCCATCATGTATCTATCCCATCTGCCCTGATACCTTTTTTCCATCACCTTCATATATTGATGGAACCCCTTCCATCACACCCACCTTATTGATAACTTCATAGAAAACTAATGAAACATGAAAATTAAACAAAATAAACTAGATATGCCTACGTATACAAAATTATATTTTTGAAATACTTAATGTCAATCTATTCTATATTCGGTATATTTTCAGAACTAATCTCAAAGAAGTCACTGAAAAATATTGTTTGTATGATTTCCTTTTATGCTGATGATCAGGACAATAACATTGAAGGCTCCAGCAATAGTCTGCCATCATGTATCTATCCCATCTGCCCTGATACCTTTTTTCCATCACCTTCATATATTGATGGAACCCCTTCCATCACACCCACATTTTTACAGTTTAAGAGCAAGTTTTGTACCAGTTCTTCATGATTTTGTGCCTTATGGTTACCCAAGTAGTTCTTGACAGCCATGACATGGCTGTGCCAGGCAGAACCTTCAGTATCAGTCACGTAACTTCTGAAATTTGAATCTTTTTTCAGTTTCAAAATCTGGGGTCCATCAAAGATTTCTGCTTTAAATTTTTCAGTACTCAATCAAGGGAAGAATCTACAAATGTATTTAAAGCAATCACCGTCCCTGTTCAGAGCTCTAACAAATTGCTTCATTAATCCCAACTTTATGTGTAGTGGAGGGAGAATGATTTTTTCTTTGTCAACATCATGGCCTGGTAATGATGTTCATTGCACCTTTTTTCATGTTTTCCCTTGGAGGCCATGTCACTTTTTTCCAGTGATCCAGCTTTGCTATACTATCCCACAAGCAGATGAAACATACTTTGTGTATCCACCTTGCTGTCCAAGTAGGATGTTCACCATTTTTAAATCAACACATATGGACCATTGGTGGTCATGATAGCAAAGCTTTTGTAAGACCATTTGGATATTTTCATATTCTTCTTTAAGTTTTGTTGAGTGACCAATTGCAATTAATGCATAGCAGTTGCCATTATGCAGTAAAACAGATTTCAAACTTGGAGTGGAAATATCTATGAAAAGCCGCCAGTCTTCTGCTTGGTATTCTGGTACTCCCATATGGGCTAGTAGTCCAGGGATGTTACAACAGTACACAAAGTCTCCATCTTCACTGAAATAAGGGAATGTCACCTATCTTGTCCTATAAACTGTTATTTTAACTTCCAGTCTTAGTTCTTTTCTTTTGGCCTGGATGCTAAAAGTTCAGATGCTTGTTTTGACAAACTTAGGTCATGTATTAAATCATTGAGGTCTTCTTGGGAGAACTGCTGGTTTGATGAAACACTTCCTCCATATTTACTTCCACACTCCAAACCCTGTATATCCTCCATGTCGGATACAGGAATATCAGGGAGTGTACTGAACACTGGCATGGGAACATCAGCACCATGCGGCACAGATCCTCTTGCCGATTCCAAATCCGGGTACTCCCACTTGTTTTTTTTGTAATGATTTAAACCTTTTACATTCACAGCACAAAAATAACAATCATTATGATGATGTTTGGGCTCTCCCCATACCAAATTTCAAACTTTTCCATTTTCCACTGACGTGGACACTCACACAAGTTTTGCATACCATATGGGGAGCCCAATACTTATCTTGGTCCCCCAGTTTAATACCAAAATATGCAAGATATGCTTGTTACACAAAATCTATAATGCTTCTTTTCTTTTTTGCTGATAATATTTACCACAAATGTAGCAAAATACATTAGGGTCATTTAAATAACTTCTTCTTGAAGAGATCATATTTCTGTAAAAAAGAAAATGTATGAATAAAAAGAAGGCAAATGAAAGTTTCATGAAAATAATGCTACATTTAATATAGAAAATGCAAAACATCAGTGTAAATAAAGATTGATAATAATATGCTGTGTTAACATTTGTTGTTGGTAAGATCGTCTATTCCGATTCCTGTATCACAAGAACTAGAGCCAATTCAATGAAAATGTCATTTCTGGATTCAGCAGACCTGAAATACACTAAATATATTAAAACATTCTTGGCAAATGAAAAAAAAAATCAAAAATATTTTTTGTTGAGCTATGTAATTGATAGAAGAGTCATATAATATAATATAAAAGGATTAAGAAAATAATAACATAGCCTAATTACTTGGTTGCACATAATAAAATTAAAAAATATGCTGTTGAGGCAGGGAATGCCTCAAACTTTGCTTATATTGTGTGCAGAATGCAACCATATCAGGTTAACAATTCAATAAAACTTATGTCATTTCTGGATTCAGCAGACCTGAAATACACTAAATATTATTATTATTATTATATTATAATTGAAAAATCCTTGGCAAGTGAAATTTTTGTTGTTGTTGTTGTTGAGCTATGTAACCGATCTTTTCGTCTCCTTAGCCTTATGGTAGGCTTTTTTAAACAGTTTTTTGATAAACCCCCTATTTATCAATTGTTGTAATAGCTTTGCTTGTCTTGATCATTAGTGCAATTTCTACAGATCAGATCAGATATTGATATAGGTATTGTGAATATGGGATACGAATAAGTGGGAGGGGATGAGCACTAGAGGCGGATAATATGGTGTTCTTAGCAGTTGTATTTTGAAAGAGGGTTGAGGCAAGAGTGTTGTCTGTTTGTTTATAAATCTCAACATCAAAAAAAGGAGATTTTTTAGAAACTGAATTCCATAGTGAATTTTAGGTTGAATGAATTAGTCTGAAGATGGGATAAAAAACTATGTAGAAGGTCCTCTGAACCAGTCCAAACCAGGAAGACATCATAGATGTATTTTTTCTATAGGAGGATATGGTCCAGATATAGCGAGGTAGCGAGGTATAAGAGGTTTCAATCCCATTGCAACCCCCTGGGTTTGTAAATATAGTTGCTCATTAAAGGTAAAGAGATTTTTACTGAGAACAAAGTAAAGTAAATTCAGAATGAAATTGATAAGCTGAAAAACTGATAAGCTGACAGTATCAAATTATAGTATTTTTTAATTAAATTTGTTGGATAACTTCTATCTTAAATGACAGTACCATTCAGGATTACTTAAAATCTTTTCAGACATTTTTTACAATACATTTTTATTAAGATTTTACAAGGAAAAGTGTACAAAAGCAATTCTTGCATTCCAACTTTGCATTCTAATGAAAATAATAACGACATTTAACATCAAGGACAAGATTCAATAATATGCAAATATTGTAACAAATCACGGATCCAGTCGTGGTGGGGAAAATAAAAGAAAAACAAGTAGAGCAAACAACTACCCTCTATCAGGATCGTCCATAAATGTCCAGTGTGGAGGTACATTACTGCTTCATAAAAGATGAATTTTGTCCACAACTAGAAAACATTAGTTTACCCCCAATGATTTATTTAGAAGGGGAAGTTATCCCCTTACACAGACCAAGTTTCTCCCATTTAATTTAAAGGATTGGCCATTTCTAGTATCCCTGAGTGCACAAAGGAATGCTTCTAAGTTTGATTTACTAACATAAAGGAAGAAAAGGAAAGAGGAAAAAGAATAGGAAGAGAGAAAGAAAAAAAAGAAGAACCCATAAGAGGGTAGGGACGGGGGAGGGGGATTGTTGGGTAAACAAGTCATCTCACATCATGATGAGCATGTAGCCGCATATATCCACTAACGTATATGTAATTTGGTATACATGTGTCCAGTACCTACGTAACTTGGGGCATTCCTACCAGATATGATAAAGAGTGCCAGGTGAGTTACAACCACAAAACCAACAATGGCTTTGATCCCGTTTTATCTTAGCTAGTCGCACTGGAACCATGTACCAACACATCAGCAGCTTGTAGTTCACTTCAACTGGCGAAATGTTGATACTGTACCGTGGGCTGCAGTATTCCACACCGGTTTCCATTCCTCCTGTTTCAAAGACACCATCAAATCTCCCTCCCAGCGACTGACATAGGGCAGTGGTGCATAAGTGCGGTTGCGCACCATGGTATCATATAGTGTTGAAACCACCCCTTTTGCCTGAGGATCGTGGGCACACAGGCGCTCAAAGGCCGGGAGGGTACCTATAGAAGGGAACATTTTCAGACGAGTACGTAAAAATGGGTAATTTGCAATAGTTGAAAAGACTCTGCAACTGGAATCTGATAATTTTCGCATAACGCACTTACGTTGAGGTTACCCAAAGGGTCTGGAAATTGTAAAATTCAATAGAGGCCATGCTCTATCCACCATTGAAACCTTTGCCTGTGTTCCAGACCTGGTGGGAACAAAGGGTTTTCAATTATAGTGGGGAATGTTTAGATTCAAGACCTCCCAGGCACGTTGCCGATTCCCAAATCTGAAATAAATGCCTGAGTAACGGATTAGCTATAGTGGGACGTGCTCGGGAAGGGATCCACAATATAGTTTCAATCAAGACCGGAGTAATTTCCATGGCTTCAGTGGAAACACAATGCAGGGGCTCACTTCTAACATGGTATGCTGCGAGAGGTGCAATCTGAGCTGCTGCTTAGTAGGATGGAAGATGGGGTACCGATAAGCCTCCCACCTGACGTGGTTGGTAAAGAGTTTGCCAAGGGATGCGAAGCCTGTGTGAGCTCCAAATAAAAAAACGCATTCTCTTCTGCAAAACCTTGAGAGTGGGAGCAGGAAATTTAACCGGTAGCACCCGCATAGGGTATAATAGCTTGGGCAGCCAGGTCATTTTTATCAACGCAATGTGTCAGAGCCAGGATATTTGGTAATTTTTCTAGGTTTCCAGCAAGGAAATCAGATGGCAGACCATCTCTGGGTAGTTGGCGGTGTACATAGATTCATAGGAGGATGTGACATACACTCCCAAGTATCGGAAACTGCTTTCTCCCCACAGGAATGGGACATAGGCTTGAAGTGTACCGTAGCAGTGGGCAGGGTGATATTTAGCGCTTTGCGTTTGTGGAAATTAAGTTGCAAACCAGAAAATTTCTGAAAGTTTTGTAGAAGGGACAGTAGGTTAGGCAAAGACACCAGAGGGTTTGAAAGGCATACCAGCACATCATCAGCGAAGAGGCTTAGTTTATGTGATGTGTTCCCTATCTCAATGCCTGAGATATCTGGGTGATATCTGATTGTCTGTAGCCTCTGCCTATGGGGAAGTACGGTGACCCATATCCCATATATTGTATGAAGGCTTTGGGAGATTTATATAGTGCCGAGTCCCAACTACGAAAGTGTGGACAGAAACTCTCAAGGAGATGTGTGAGATAAGGCCAAAGGACAAACTCAAAGGCCTTCTTTATGTCTAGGCTAAGGAGGAAAACAGGCAACTTTTTAGTGCGAGCCTGATGAATAAGATGAAGGATCCGATGAATGTTGTTGCCCGCTTGCCTTTTTTGTATAAATCCCGTCTGGTCCAAGCATATCACCCATCATCTTTATTAGGACAGGCCACCAAAACAGAAGCCAACAATTTTACATCCAAGTTTAATAATGAAAGAATACATATCGCCGCTTCCAGTGCACTGTCGCCCAAGGCACCACCTTTCAGAACATAAGGTGGGGCACCAAATCAGTAGCAAACTTTTTATAGTATGAGGCCAAAAAGCCATCAGGGCCCAGGCATATGTTGCTTTTGAGAGATTTGATAGCCTGCAGGATTTCTGTCTGTTTTATTGGAGCTCCATAAGTTCCACCAACACTGTGGGAAGTGCAGGTAGGGTTAACTTATCAAGGAAACTATGCATTCCCCTTCATTGGCAGAGGCTTGTATAGGACTCTTAGGTGTTTATGAAATTACTGCAAGATAGGTACTGGGTTACTCGTGAGTCATTTACCCTAGGGCAGTGTTTTTCAACCGGTGTTCCGCGGCACACTAGTGTGCCTTGAGAGATCTTCGGGTGTACCGTGGGAAATTATCCAATTTCAGTTAATTGGTCCCAAAATGATTTATTTACTGCAAAAAATTTGTCTTCATTTGTCTATACCAGCGATGTATAGTGATAGGCAGAACCAAAAAAAACTCTTCCACTAGATGGCAGCAGGTAGCTAATTTACGTGTCTGACTTTTTGGTGGTGTTCCGTGGGATTTTTCTAATTGTAAAATATGTGCGGCGACTAAGAAAGGTTGGGAAACACTGCCCTAGGGGAGTAAGGCGTAAAATAGTGATTAGGCAAATGCAACCGTCTCGCTAACTTTGTATGACATTGTTGCTATACAGGTAAAATTTATTTTTGGACCAACATATTTGTTTTTCTGCCAAAGATACAGTGCATAGATTGAACTGTGTTCAGACTGATTTTAAACGTCTGCCTATTCTTCTTGTGGGAGTAGCCACAGGAGTATGGTTGAGTGCTAGTAGAGAGAGTGAGAGGAGAGTGTGGCCTGTTTTTTTTTTTTTTTTTTTTTACACATTTCTGGATTGCTAAGGAGGGAATCATTTAGTGACCATTTAAAAAAATTTGGTTCAGATAATAGGGAAGAAAAAGTTGCCATGACTGCATCATGAACAGACCATGATATTGCCAGTATCTTGCACTGAGTAGTGAGTGGGAAAATTGTGGTGGAAACAAAAATATGGTGAATGTGTGACAATTGTTGATGCGGGTGTGAAAAATGAGTGTAATCTAATTTTGAGGGGTGCATTGCGTAGTGGGGCTTTGCAAACTTTTTTTTATCTAACCATGGTATTAAAGTTGCATTGGTATCTCTACTCATGATTAGGCCCCCCCTGCATACACTTCTAAACTAATTGCAGCAAATTGATAAAAAAGGCATTTTGGTTATCATTCAGGTTATGATAGCCAACTAAGGTCACCTTGGCCTCATTCAAATCACCCACTTGAACTAAGTAGCGCTCTTCAGGGTGTGCTATTTGTTTATCCAATGTAAAGGTCACCGGCTTACGAAATCCTATGAATGCCCCTCTCTGCTTAGTAGGAGCATTAGCCATATATACCGCCTGATAGGAGCTGTGGAACTATCTGGGACAGGAGGAGAAGATATTTCCTCCTTTATCTGCTTGTTTTATATTAATAGATTTGTTCATTCTTAAAGATATTAAAGCTTGGGATAAAAGTTTATGGAGATTGCTTTGTACTTTGGATTTAGATTTATTTTCTAATTCCTGATCATCCCTGGACACTTGTGGCGGAAATATGAGGGTTGTTATGGAAGTATGGAAATTGATTGGATTTCTTACGAACAGAAGAAAAGGAAAAGAAGTGGGGATCAGTAAGGTCATCTGAAGGATCATTGGAGAAGAGATCAGCCTTCTCTAAGACCCCTTCATTTCCTCCAAGCATATGTATTGTATGAATCACAATGGCTCAAAATTGAGATGATTAGGAAACAGTTGGGTCAAATTAAGGTTGACAAAGCACCAGGACCCCATGGATTACATCCCTGTGTCCTTAAAGTGATAATCAGCATGGCTTCAAAAAAGACTGAAGTTGTCAAACAAATTTACTCTCTTTTTATGAGGAAGTTAATAAACAGGTAGACAGTGGAATAGCAGTTGATATAGTGTACTTGGACTTTGCTAAAGCATTTGACACAGTACCCCACAGACGCAAGTTAGGGTCAATAGGTTTGGAAAAGTCAATCCATAAATGGATAGAGAACTGGCTTAAAAGCCGCATCCAGAGAGTAGTAATTAATGATTCTTACTCTGAAAGGTCTAAGGTTATTAGTGGTGTACCCCAGGGTTCAGTGTTGGTACTGTTTAACATCTTTATAAATTATATAGAGTTTGGGATTAAAAGTACCATTTCTGTGTTTGCAGATGACACCAAACTATGTAATGGAATTAAGTCCATACAGGATGTCTATAATCTACAAGCAGACCTGGATGTACTGTTTGATTGGGCATCCAAGTGGCAAATTACATTTAATATAGATAAATGTAAAGTGATGCACTTGGGGGCTAACAACATGCATGCGTCATACTGTTCAGAGGAAATACATTTGGAGGAGTCAGAAATAAAAAAGTATCTGGGGGTTCTGGTAGATCATAGACTTAGTAACAGCATGCAATGCCAAGCTGCAATATCTAAAGCTAGTAAAGTATTTTCTTGTATTAAAAGGAATAGACTGCAGAGATGAAGACATAATCCTGCCCCTGTACAAAGCATTGGTCAGACCACATCTGGAATATGCAGTTCGGTTTTGGGCACCAGTTCATAAAAATGACATTGTGAAATTGGAGAGAATGCAGAGAAGGGCAACTAAACTAATAAAAGGAATGGAGGAGCTCAGCTATGAGAGATTAGCTAAACTGAATCTTTTCTCCCTTGAGAAGAGATGTTTAAGGGGGAATATGATCACCCTGTATAAATATAGAAATGGTTTTTGTAGAGATCTCCCAATTATAGAGAACTTCCCAATTATTCACTTTGAGATCAATACAAAGGACAAGAGGGCACTTTTTGCGTCTGGAGGAAAAGAAGTTTAACCCCCCTAGCAATAATTCCGAGTGTGACTCAGGGTGGAATCCACTTGCAAAAAGTGGTAACCCCAAATCAGATTCGGGGTAATTTTAGAAGCCCCTCTTACCTGTACCCTGCGCTCCAGCAGCGATCAGACAATTCTGCTGTGATGCTGGGGCATCTGTCTGTCGGGGGGTGTTGCGCCTATTATCAGTTAGATGCGATGCACCATGCAGGACTTCTGCATAGTGCATCACATCTAACTGGTAATGCGATCAGCAATAGTAAAATCTGGGGGTGATGCCAGAGGCGATTTCCCGCTGGCATCACCCCTGGAATTTACTATAGCTGCTCGCATCACCCGGAGGATGTGACGCTCGCGTGAGAAGGGCGGGGACATCCCCATCCCATCACAAGGCAAGATGTGGCATCTTCCGGGTGATGTGGTGGAGTGATGGATTGTGGGGGCGGGAAATTAGTGATTTTACCTCATGAATTTACCTCTAATGGTGGCCTCATGGGCTTCCCATACATACACAGCAGACATATTTTCAAAAATCTTCAAAAACGATTTGCAAATCCCTAGCAATCTCAGCTTCCATTTCTCTATCTTGTAAAACAGAATCATTCAGTCGCCACCTAGATGGAGGAGAAGTAGGGGAACCTAAAAGCATTGAAATTTTTACTGCAGCGTGATCGGATATAGTGTGAGTAGTTATCTCTATACTTCCCAGCCTATCAAGATGAAAATGGTCAACAAAGACCCTATCCATACGGGAATAAAAATCATGTACTGAGGAGTAAAAAGTAAAATCCTTATCCAGATGTGGAATCCACCACACATCTTTCAGTTGCATATTATGTAATAATTTTTTAAAGTTACGAAGCTGTCTAAATGGGAGGTAAGATTTACCTGAAGAGGTATCCAGTAAAGGTTCCAAAATTAGGTTAAAATCTCCTGCCAACACCAAAAGCCCCTTGTGAAACCTACGCAATTTATGCAAGGTATAAAGGAGGAACTGCATCTGGTTCTTAATAGGACAATAGATATTAGCAAAAGTACATACTTGGTCAAACAGTTTCCCTTTAAGAAATAGAAACCTTCCAGCTGAATCAATTAACTCAAACTGGATACCTCTGCGGAAACCAATAGCAACCCCCCCTTATCTCCCCGACTGTGAAAAGCCATAAAACCACTGAGGATAGTGTCTAGAAAACAATCTAACATGAGAGTAAAATGGGAGATGTGTTTCCTGGAGAAAATAATATCTCCCGGAAGGGAATAAAGTTCTTAAAGAACTTGGTGCCTCTTAGTGACTGTAAACCTTTCACATTATAAGAAATCAAGGTTAAAAAATCATTACCCACGATAAAAAAAAGATACAATCATGAATTAACTTCTGTGCATTCTGTGATATTATTATGACATTGATCTTAACGAAAACATCACTAGACAAAACATTTAACATACCATAATTTCCAAAAGGAACCAAAAGCACAATCAATTTTATACTGTTCATAATGCTCCAATAGGAGGATATCCTGCAAAACCAAGTATAGCCCTAAAAAGACCCTCAGCAATGGAGCTTGAGGAGACATGACTAAACTTTTAGTCATTTAGTGGTACGTTTAGTTAAGACGTTTGTCCACTATTAACAATAGCAAACAAAAAAGTACTACAATATACATCCCTCTCCGTCCCCAAAAAAAGTACCAAACATATAAAACCCAAATTATATTGGAAAATATTCTGACCCATAAATAACATTTCATATTGTAAAAACACAAATATATTAAAAAAAAATAAAGAAAAGGTAAATACAATACAGCCTTCATCTCCTAAAAGTTCTAAGGATCTTTACGGAGGAGCAGTAGTAATTGGCGCTAAAGATTGATGGGATCTCCTGGGGATTTAATGGGGTTCATGTTGTGACATACTATGCCCCCTACAATCATCTTCCTGCCATCATGAGAGATAAGGCTTTTGTATTCCCAAATTATCACAAAATGAATCAAGTTCCCCTGAAAAGTGCATTATAGAGGAACGACCGTCCCTTTTAGCAAGCAGGGAAACCCCATCTGAATTGTATACCAGCCTCACGAAGTGTAGCCATGAGGGGGCGTAACACCCTGCGCCTATCAAGTGTAGCTTTAGCCAAATCTGGATAGATAATGATGGATGCCTCATCAAATTCTAGGTAGAGGATACTTTATGCTTCTCCTGTATTGCTGCTTTATGCGAGAAGTATTGTAAACGACAAATAATGTCCAGGCATGAATCAGGTGCAGCAGCTTTTGCTCTAGGTACTCTGCATATTCTATCAAATCGAAGCGGAGCAGTAGATGAAAAGCCCATAATCTGATTAAATATGCCCCTCACTGTAGTTTCCAACTGATAAAATCCTATAGCTTCAGGTAAACCTCCTATCCTGAAAATATTCCTCCTGCCCCAGTTTTCAGCATCTTCTAACTGGTACAATGAACCTTTACTCACCTTTGCTCAGCATCTTGAATATCTTTTAAGGCCTGTTTTTGAGAGTCCAGCCTATTTTCCACCTCTTCCACCCTGGCGAGGGTGTGGGTAAGGTCAGTGCGCAGAGAGGATCATATTCTGCCAAAGATCCAGGTGAAGACAAGTCCAGGTCCAGCTGATTCACAGGGGCAGGAGACTCAGACCGCATGTCTCAGGAGCTCTGTAATAAGTTGTTGCACGGGCCGTGAGCTGAAATAGAGGGGGGGGGACAATATTGTATTACCTGCCGTAGGCTTACAATAAGGGTTTAACACCATCGTATAGTTTTCATCTACCAAAATTTTAGTATCTAAAAAGGAAACTTTCAAAGCCTTTTCGGTACCGTTTCAAATGATGAAGACATCATCTTTGTACCTTTGCCACAATAATATGTGGTGGAGGTACATACAGAGGGCATCGTCTGAAAAAAAGTTTTTTTCCCACCCTCCTAGGTACAGGTTGGCGTAAGTTAGTGCACATCGCATCCCCATCCCCATCACCACACCCTGCACCTGGAGAAATGTGGTAGCATTAAATGTAAAGACATTTCAATTCAATATTTATGAAAGGAGATATGGTACAAACTCAATTTCTGCAATGCTTGACTAGTTTCTATTAGGAACATACAAATAACTTACCAAGTTAGGTGGGATACTCAATCTATCAATCCATTGCTTTTACCAAACTCCGGAGTGTTCCCTAAATAGGAGAGCAATGCATATACAAAATGTCTTAGATACTCATCTAGGAACTGACTAGCATTGAATGATATTCTATTGATACTAGATACTATGGGTCGCCCTGGCAGGTTCCCTAAAGCCTTTTGTATTTTTTGGAGGGCATAGAATGTCGGCTTCTAACCCTCCCAAGGGAATATTTGGTATAAACTAAATTCCATTTATAGACGGCCTGATTCAAAGGCGTTTTTATTCCAAGAATATTTGTTTGCCTTCATGGAAAGCACCTTATTGTTTAATTTATTGTTTAATTTAAGTTCTAATTGGTGGTATTTCATAAGAATGTGCATTAGTTGTCTAGTACAGGCTTGTAATGTCTCCGCATTCCACCTTTATTTTGTCCACATTTTTGACATTGGGAAACATCTGAATACAGATTCTTGATGGGTTGTAGTTAGTCTGTATGTACTTGTCAAAATATTACAGTTCTGTAAAGTTTTAAGTTTGAAAAAAGGTATCTCACATCTGAATCAATCTTGGTTTGACTAGAAAAGATGTCATGCAATTCTCCCAAAGGGGATTCATATTTAGGAAAAATAATAAATATGGGGGCTAATATAGAAAGAGAGGGGTACTTCTATCCGCATTTCTATGAACATATATAAAATGAAGGAGCCCCTAAATATTCAACAGCAAGAAGAAAAGCTATGTCCCCAAAATGTTTACATGGAAAAGATTTGTTTTTTAAATTGTAATTTTTATTAATTTTTGAATAAAAACATTAGAAAACCAAAACAATATAAAAATACAGTGGTACCATGGTACAAGTCCTTAATCTGTTCCAGGTCCTTGGAATTATACCAAACAGGACTTATACCAAACAAATTTTTCCCATAAGAAATAAAAAAGAAAATGATTAATCCGTTCCCATGAATATTGTTATTGGCATAATATACATTGATGGGGCTGTAAGAAAAAATTAAAACACTGCTTAATACTAAAATACATAAATGCAAAAGAAATTAGATGAAATAAATGAAAATTTAACCTCACTTTACCTTGCTGAGAAGAGTCAAATGCCCACTAGGATGGTGCTGAGAAGGGAGGGGGAGGAGATGTTATGTAATTCACAGAGAGTTATAGCGCGGTTTGTTCACTGAATGGTAGCAACTGGCGTACTGATGCTTGTGGGTAGTTGTGGCTTTGTCTCGAGAGAGGTAAATAAGGGTAGTGCGTGGTGTTATGAGTCATTTTGACCCATAAAAGTTCTAGCAAAAAGGTTGTATACCAAGCAAAGGTTATATACCAAGCAAAATTTTTTGGTGTCCAAACAGGTGTTATACCAAATTGGACTTATTCCAAAGCGGACTTATACCAAAGTACCACTGTATATCAAAACATTAAGAAAAACATCTCAATAATTTTCATATAACTATTACAAAAGCAGACCTTTCCAGATTGTCAAATTTGTCATGTCAACATACGTGAATAATAAACATCCCATGCTTCCCATGTACGTTCAAATTTGTGTATCTGGTTCCTAAGTAAGGCTGTAAGGTATTCCATGAGACGAACATCTTGAATTTGGGAATTTTTGGGAGGTAGACTTCCATCTGGAGGAAATAAGTCTGGAGGCTGCTACTAAAATATGTGAGAGCAATTTACTAAGGCCTTTAGGCACACCAGACAGCGTAAGACCAAGCAGTTGTGTGATCATGTCTAGTTGTATATGTTGGTGGGAGACATCCTGAAGTAGTTGATTGCCAAAAATATGTTCCGATGTTCCCCTATGTGCATTATAGCACCAACAGGTGGATTCAGTTCCCGGAAAGAGTCGATGAAGGACCACTAGGGTATGGTACCAATGAAATATAATTTTGTACAGATTTTTATAGATCGTGCATATAGAACTTTTGTGAGCAGCACCCCAAATTTCCTCCCAAGTCTCCGGGTCCAATTTTCTCCCCAGTATCCTCTCCTATGTCAACATATACGAAAATGTATCTATTGGCCAATGATTGACACCATGTAACAGTTTTTGGGGTGTGGGCCAGCACTACACAGCTTCTCAAATGGAGTAGGGCTAGGGAACCTGGAGGATGAGCACAGCGAAGTCACATAATGGCGTATTTGAAGATATGCATAAAATGAAGTATGAGGCAACTTATACTTTTCCCTGAGTTCTGAAAAGGACAGTAATCTGAGATCCACCAGATGTAATATATTCC
This sequence comes from Pyxicephalus adspersus, assembly GCF_032062135.1. NCBI lineage: Eukaryota > Metazoa > Chordata > Amphibia > Anura > Pyxicephalidae > Pyxicephalus > Pyxicephalus adspersus. The sequence continues at coordinate 51,000,177 of NC_092867.1, forward strand.
AGAGGTGAAACAATGCTCCCCCTCTCCAGGGCCCCAACATCCCCAGAGAAAGGCTATCCGGCATCTAGGGCGTCAGTATGAACAAAGTCATCACTGATGCTTTAAAAGTAGGGTTAAATTTAGCGTGACATGATCTACAGATCTGTCTAGTAAAAATCAGGTGAAAGCAAGTCATAGGACGATAAGAGAAGAGAGGAGCTTCACAACATAACATTAGTGTGGGTTGGGTTAATACAGAGTTGCTCTCTTTCCCTCAGGACAGTATAAGCGTGTAGGGATGACCAGGAGGGAATACACTGCAATGGTGTTGCCAGGTAATATTTACATAAATCCAGGGCCCTAGGATCACAGACCACCCGTAGGGCCAGTCTGTGCCTTTTGTAGGCCCAAATGAAAAAGAAAAAATCCATTTGGAACTTTCTTAAAGTGCATGTTGGTACAGTAAACAGAATTGTTTCAAATAAGTAAAGAAGCTTTGGGAGGAGCATTATTTTGAGTTCCCTAATCACTGGAGGGAAATTCTCCCCGTATAATAGGGTATATGACAAGGTGATCTGTACTCTTAAGTACCGTATTCTCCTGCAAGCTAAAAGGGTATCTCTCCTGAAGGGAGTTAAGTAGTAAAGGCGGTACAAATAGGAGTAGGGTCTCGGTTTTCTTGGAGTTAATCTTATATCGAGTAACTTCTCCAAATGTTCAGAGTTCCCTTCATAAATTGGGAAGTGTGACAAGAGGATTTGTCAAAGTGAGAAGGATGTCATCTGCATATAGTGAGATCCTAAATGGGCGTCCCCTTAACTGTACCCCCTGTATATCAGGATTTGAGCAGATATAGGCAGCCAAGGGCTTAATAGAAAGGGCAAATAATAAAAAGGATAGGGGCAACCCTGCCGGGTTCCATTTTTTTGGGGAAGAGTGAGAAAGAGACATGGGGAAGTTTAACTGAGGACGAGGGGAACAAATACAGAGAACGGAACGCTTGGTAGAAAGGTCCAGCTAGGCCAATACGACGCAGGGTGGAAAACATAAAAGGCCAACTGAGCCTAAAAAAAGCTTTCTCTGCATCCAAGCTAAAGGTCAGAGAAGGCGCTTTGCATTTATTTAAAATATCAATTAAGTCAATCACCCTGGTATTATCACTAGCATGGTGGAAAGGGATGAAACCAGTCTGGTCCTTGTGAATTAGCTAAAATCGGCCTGTAATTAGAAGAATCCATTGGATCTTTGCCCCGTTTTGGAACCACCGTAATATGAGAGTTCAGCATGGATGGGGGAATCGGCTTACCATTTAAAAAATAATTATTGAGCTTCCTTAAATAGGGAAGGAGATCTGTAAGATAAGTTTTAAAATAAAAATATGATAGGGAAGGGGATCTGTAAGATAAGTTTTAAAATAAAAATATGGTAGGCCCTCAGGCCAAGACCCTTAATAGATGGAAGTTGTTGGATACCTTTGGTGATTTCTTTCTCGGTGATGGGACTATTAAGCTGTTCCAGATTTTCTGCTGAAATGGTAGGCCAATGAATATCTGTCAGGTATGTGTCAATTTTAGCCTGAATGGGGACGCCTTGTGAAATCTGCATTTGATGTACCGTTTTGTAGAGTTGACTATAATAGGTCCCCAACCGAGAGGGTATGTGGCAAGATATAGGCAAGAACATCTTATAATTTGGTGGAAGGTGCGGGAATGTTTGTGCGGGAATCAACGCGGAGGGTGGGGGGAGGCTGGTGTGGGAAGGCAATCATATGTGGGTGAAGAAAACAGATTAAAATCACCCCTTTTCTAAAAGATAGGTGTGTTCAAATTCATCCAAACTAGTAAAGATTGTAGATATGAAGGTAGTTTGGGCCATGTTGGGAGCATACAGATTGCAGAAGGTACTTAAGATGCTTTGATGAGTGCCATGCAATTTATGGTATCTGCCCTCTGGGTCAACTAACGATTTGATAGGAGTAAATTAAAAATGGTTAAATAAATTTGCTACCCCTACTGTTTTCTTATTGGAGAAGTTCACCATTTAGGATACCGGGTATGATTTGGAGACAAAGGTAAAGGTAAATGGTCAAAATGGATTTCTTGCAGAAAAATTACTGCTGCAAGATGGCTAAACTCCCTCAGGGCCAATTTTCTATTGGTATTAGAATTTAAGCCCTTAACATTAAGGGATAATATTCTAGTCCTTATAGTTAAAGTTGGGAGGTAGGTGTGTAGCTTTGTTCATTATAGGCAAGTGGACCATGTACATCAGTAAAGCTGAGACCGATAAGGGAACGCAAAGCTAAACCTAAGGGCCCCCAAAGGGCTCAATTTTGCAAGGTGAAAAGGGTGGGATCCCCTGGGTAGTGAAAACTCTAAATCAACTGGGAGGAAGGAAAAAAACAGTAACAAGAAAAAGCCACAATGGTTAGGTCACTTTCTGGTGATCAAGAAAGCCTCGTCACTCATCGGTCCAGTGTACTCAGAACAAGATCAAGGGGAACTGAACAAAAGGAGTGGAGAGGTCTACTCCAGTAAGTAACTTGGGAGCCCCCAAAGGGCACCATCAAAAAGAAACACGTAATATGTGCAATCTCGTCTGTGCGAGCAACACGGGCCATAAACATAACAGTTAAACCAGCAAACGTGGGCAAGGTTTAAACAAGACATTTCCAATAGGCAAGAAAAAATGATTCAGCATCAAAATATAAGCAACCATAATAGTTGCAGGAGGAGTGGGGTCAAGTGTGGAGGGTGGAGTTGAATAGTAGGCAACGTAAGTAAGTCTCCTGCTCAGGACCCCAGTCCCCACTGCAATTGAGTATCTATCCAACATTTCCAGGGGATAGATTGTGTAAGATTTAGCAGGCTGAGGAAGAACATCTTTAATTCTGGTCCTGGACCATCTGGTCCCATGGAGAGGTGGAATAACTAGATACAGGCCTCGATCTCTTCTTTAGAGCAACTGTTTGCCAGTGGGGGGGGCCTCGGAGGTGGAGGGGCCTTTGCTTCCCAACCCAGCACTTGAGCACAGTCAATTCCTAAGTTCTCACAAAAGGCATCAAGGTCCTCTGGGAAGCGGATGGTTGCAGACTTGCCATCCCAGCAAGCCAATAAATGGAATGGGAGCCCCAACAAATTCCAGATTCGGCATGTTCCTAGCCTTTGTCTTTATCTCCTCTTTCGGCTCATAATCCGGCAAACAGCAGATGACATCTCTAGGCCTCAATGTTTTAGTAGGCAGTTGCAAAGCACAGTGCGCTCAGTGGAATTTAATCTCTTTAATGTCACAGGGTTTCTTCAAAAGGGAACACTATTTAACAGAAACCTCAAGGATACTTCCTACTAAAGGTGCTCAGAACCTAAAATTAATTTCTTTAAAGCTATTTACTGTTTGTTAGCAAACAATTTCAATCAGTGGACCAGTTTCATTCCAGGTTTGCTGGATCATGCAGCTTCAATGATGAAAGTATATCCTCTCCACCCTTGGAGAGCTTTAATAAATCATACCCAATGTCAACATTTAGTACCAGTCAACTATGGATTAAAATAAAAAAAAGAAGATATGTAATATCACTTTAGATACATTTAGGATACATTTAGGATGTAGAAACAAAAGAGACCATACTTAGATTTTTCAAAGATTGCATATTAAGATTAGAGATCACATCAGTCAAATTGAGTACTTGAGTGTTTTTCCACAATCTAGTGATAGCAAGTTTGGCTGCTAGGAAAGTATGTACAGAAATTGTGCTGAAATGTGGAGGAAATCTATTAATGGTAAAGTGTAGAACTGCTTATTTTGGAGCTGGCGTGACAGAAATACCCAAGATAAAAACTTTTTATTATTTATTATTAAACAGGATTTATATAGCGCTGTACATTAAATAGGGATTGCAAATGACAGACTAATACAGACAGTGATACAGGAGGAGAGGACCTGGGAGACGTACCATATACAATATCAGATGAGGGTTGCAGGGGAAAACAATTGCAAACACAGTGCTGAGGTTTGGCAGAGTGGGAGACGTACCTGTAGAATTAGAGATAAATGAACATTAGTTGCAGGCAGATGAAGATGGTGAATTCATTCAGCAGTGATGTTAGAACTTGATTCTAAAAGGAGCGTGGGGAATGGTATTGCCATAAAATATGATACAGAGTGCCTGTGGCTCCATAAAAACTCTAACGGAGAGGGTTGGAGTCTGAAAATTTCACAAATTTTGCAGGAGTATGATACCATTGGTTAATACCTATCTTGTAGAGATCCCAGTAGTCCCATGGATCCAGGAAATAAATGCCATTTCTGTACAGCAGGCACAAGGAACTTGGGACACACTGGAAGCAACAGTAAGCACAGGTGGTACAGGAATATTCACAGACAGAGAGGAACACTTGAAGAGCACAAGGAAATAAGCTAGAAACAACAGACTGGGCAACAAGGGTTAACACAGGAGCTGGACAGTGGAAACACTAGATTAAGCAGCAAGTGTACAGGAACTAGCTCAGAAGCTAGGGGTTCATGTAACCTGTCTCCACGAGTGCCGAGCCCCTAGCTTCTGAGCTAGGCAATTTTAGGCCAGCATCTATGAATGCCAGTGGATATTTTTCCCCTGGTAGGATATAAGAAGTTTGGTCGGGTATTTCAGGCCAAAATAAGATCCGCCATGAGGAAACATTGTAGCTCTTGACATCTGTAGCTCTCTGGGATTCCAATGAAACAAAGATTTAGTACCTATTGTGGTTACTCAAGTCCTTCATAAAAAAAAGGATATGAGGTCTGGGCAGTCAGCTTGCCCTGGGAGTCCAGAACTTGGTCTTCCAGGTCACTCACTCATTTTTTCTACTCAGTGATTCTGCTTGTATTAGAGGAGATGTTTGTTAGAGTTGTTTCAATGGATAATTGCAAGGCATCAAACTTCTTGTCAAAATATGGTAGAACATTGAATATCATCGCAGCAGTGATGAATGATGCATTCATCACAAAGGCATTGCGGCAGATAAGTAATTAGGAGGTGATGAAGAGGCCAATAACTCTAAAGGAAGGTGGTGAAAGGCCAGTCGTCTGCAGAGCTTTGTAGGTAGAGATTTGCCCACAAATTTATCCCTAAGGGTATTATAAGTGGAGAGCATTTAATGTTAATGATTCCCTGGGAATTCCAGGGGATCAGCAGGTAACACTTATGGAAAACCTTGGTACACAGGTGTCCCCAATAGCAAACAGCACAGCTTCCCCATATAGGAATAGAAGTACCGGGGATAGAACTGGAGGCTGACTTGTAAAGCAGTTGGGAATGTGAGAAGATGGTTTACTTGGACCACGGTCTCAAAGGTTTCTACTTCCAACAAATAGGGAACAATCTGGCTGGTACCACCATGAAAATTTGCACTTGGTTAAGTGTAAACAATAGTCTAGCAAATAAAGGAAAGGCTAAATCATTTTGTAACACATTGTGGGGAGAGAGATACATGCTAACTTGAATTTAAAAGAGAAAAATGTAATATCCCCAAGAAAACCAATAACAGATAATTGTTCATAATAAAGCCTAACTCACCTTAGAATACCCTAGTCAACACTTTAGTGCACCCTCAAAGCCAATGCCCCTGATTCATCAATAAAATCCGCGCTCGCTGGAAGCGCGAAAGTACGCGCGAGGTATTCCCAAGTGTGGCTCGGGGTGGATTTTCCATACCAAATGCAGTAACCCCAAGCCACACTCAGTGGAACAAGGTTAAATACCTTGTTACCACGTTCCAGTGGCGTCCTTCAGCAGTGCCTGCAGCGTCGTCCAGCGTTGTCTGGTGTCTTCTTTCCCTGCCGATGCCGCCCAGGCATCTGTGAAAGCTGGTGATGCCCGGCTGGCATCTGCGTCCCAAGCCTGTGAACGTTGGGGACGCAAGGCCAGGAGAAGCGGATGCTGCACGGGTATCTGCTCGCGAGTGCATAGCTTGACGGCGAGACCGTCCGTATGTCGGATGTCCTTAACTCAGGGACTACCTGTACTCGGCGATTCCATTAAGTGGAAGGTTAACAGAAGGCTAAGCTTACAGCCCTGACTCTCGCACAGTGTATCAACACACAATCATTCTTAGAAGGAATGAATACAAACCACCCTTGGTAATACCAACACTCAGTCAGAAAGACTGAAAAAGAAAGCAAAGTGCAAGAAGTGGAGGGTCTAAATATCATATGCTGTATAAGGTGTACTGAGCTGGATTATCCTTGTATTTCATCAGACAGAAAATGAGGTGGGTTCACGATGTCTGATGCAACTTTTAATGCATCAGACAAAGGATTTTGAATAGTTGCAATGTAATTGTTATTGTTTCTCCTGGAGAAATGGAGGGGGTAAATATGGCCTCACTTGGAGTTTAACAGTGATTCCCATTGGACACCGGACTACCTTTTTGATCAGATTTTCTGATTTTCATTTTTTTGAATCAGATATTTGTTATTCATGTCTCAGCAATAATTAGAAGTTTTTTTCCTCCTCCTCATTTTACCCTCCTCTATTTCCCCCAAACCCTGGGGGAAATGTTCATGTTCATTGGGTTCTTTTGTTCTGGTTTATCTGAGCTATACTTGATAAATTATCTGAATGCAGTTGAGCACTCTAATATAGGATGTGATGTCCCTAAACCCTAAATATTAACTTTTCTAGCACACAATGTACAAGACCTTAAATCTTACATTCCAAGGGGTACAAGAGGGGTCTAAGGAAGGGTGACAAGTTAAGTTCCAATATGAAGTAAACCTATTGGTGCAGAGGAGGGGATTCCAGAGTGGGGATCCAATAAAGAGAGTTACCTTCCAGTATTATCATTCCTTCGGAGTAGATGTGTTAGCTCTACAAGAGATGCATTTTTCTGCTGCTTCTTATCCTAAGTATCTACACAGGCACTTTCACTGGTGTTCTTGGCTAATGGGCAGGAATAAAAGAGGAGTAGCTTTATGCTTTTCATTGAATGTATCATTTACGCTCCAGGCATTTGAATGTATGATTTACGCTCTGGTCAGAGTATAAAGACCAGGATGGCCGTTACATGTTAGTGATGGGTTAATTATGTCCCTAATTATGACTCCACCCATAATCCTCACATACTATGCATCTACATCGGGTCATTACTCCCTTTTTAAAGCTATGTTAGATAAGTTATCGCCCCACATAGAAGCCTTCTTGGTTCTAATAGGGGATTCCAACTTGTCTCTGGAGCAGATATCCCACATATAAAAACCCTATAAGACATGGTTGGTCCAGAGGAAGGCAAAAAAACCCTAGTCCAATTTGCTTCTGTCTCAATTTCTTTAATATTACTTTTCATTACATTTAATTTTACACAAAGTTATCATACAAACCAAATAAATATCTCAAGCCATCCCAAAAATTCTGTAGAATTACTTCAAATCAATATCAACAACATTTAATAAAAGTTCAAGCTCCTTCCATTATATCCATCTTTTTTAGCCTACTAACTCCTTGTGCTATGCTAGTTCTATTTCAATCAATGCTTACTAGAATTTCAATCTCCCTAAATGGTTTGATCTTTACCTCCCCTCTCTTAACCCCTCATAACTTCCCCTTTTATTTTATCTCATCCTAGTAGGTGTTCAAGAATTTTATCATCAATCAACCTTATAATCCTCCTACTAGTTACATTAACAGGAGGGGGAAGGAATTACTTTCCTTCTCCCCACATTGTGTACAACCAATTTTCACTGTGTCTAACTTTTATCTTTGCGAAGAAAGAGAAAAAGAAAAAAAAATTCCCCCAGTAACAAGTAAATATATATTATTATAATATTTCTTTGTGACTATGTGATTTTAGGGAGGGGGAGATAGTCCTCACCATTTCCTCATTTAATAACAACTGTACATAACAATCAATTACCTTCTGTATCATCATCTTAACTCCATGGAATTGGAATTCAGTTTATTTATTTATAATTACCGTCTATCCAGCAAAACATTTATAAATTTGTATGAACTTCCTATAAAAACTTAAAAAGCGCTGAAGGCCCTTGAGGTCAGTGGGTTGCGGCCTATCCAGAACTGCTGAGGCCTATCCAGAACTGCTGAGGGTATAAAATGTGTGATCTGACAGAATATACCCTAAGAAAGCAACCTCGCGTACCTCGAAGGTGCACTTCTCCAATTTCGCATAGAGGCAGTTTTCTCTGAGCTTCTTGAGGACCTGGTGTACTTGTGCTCTGTGGAGGAGAAGATCAGACGAATAAATCAAAATATCATCAAGATACACAACCACAAATTTACCCAGAAATTCTCGGAATACATCATTCACAAATTCCTGGAAGACTGCCGGGGCATTACACAAAACAAAGGGCATTACTAAGTATTTGAAATGCCCATCCCTGGTGTTAAAGGCAGTCTTCCATTCATCACCCTTCCTAATGCGGACAAGTTAGTAAGCCCCCTTCAAGTCTAGCTTGGTGAACAATCGGGCACCATTGACCTGAGAGAACAGGTCATCCATAAGGGGCAACCCAGAGTACCCAGAGTAGAGCTTCTACCGATAGTGGTGCAACCTTTGCATTCTCAATGTTTACCCATTTATGTGGAGAGATACGTGGTCATTTCCCCCCCCCAAATAAACCTATTCATCTTACGCTGTAGCAGTTTAAGTATCTGAGTAGGAATTGCTAATGGGAGAACTCTCATGGAGTACAATAATTTTGGTAACCAGGACATCTTTATATAAGCTATCTGACCCAACCATGATATTTGATATCGTTTCCATGATTCAAAGAGACCTATCAGATATTTCACCAGATCAGGTATATTGGCAGCATATAATGCCTCATAAGTAGGATATACATACATATACATATACAATATATACACCCAAATAGCTAAGCCTTTTTGTTTCCCATTGAAAAGGAAAATTTTCTTTGGAGTGTCTTCACTATTTCTGGTGCCACAGTAACATTTAAAGCCTTATATTTTGAGCTGTTCAAACGAAGCCCCGAAAAAGTCTGAAAATGCCCCAAAATCTTCATCAAATTAGTCAGAGATACCATGGGGTTTGTCAAACTCAGGAGTATGTCATCCACAAAGAGGGAAAGCTTATGTTGAATGCCTTTCACCTCTATTCCCTGACTATCTACATTGTTACGAATTGGTATAGCCAGGGGCTCCACCGCCAATGCAAATAGTAGTGGTGATAGTGGACACCCCTGTCTAGTACCTCTACCTATCAAAAAACTCTCTAAATGATAACCCATATATTGAATAAATGCTTTAGGAGAATCATAAAAGGAGGATACCCATTTACAGAAGTTTGGTACAAAACCCCATTTGGTAAGTAAAGACATAAGGTATGACCATAAAACTGAACATGCTCTACTAATATCCAAGTTTAATAATATTGCTGGGGTTTTGCCTTGTTTAGCCCGGTGTACTAAATGTAGTACCCTCCGTATGCTATCTCCTGCTTGCTGTCCATGAATAAATCCTATTGGTCGTTGATACAATATCACCAATACTCCCATTCAACTGGGACGCCAAGATCATAGCCAGGATCCTGGCATCCAGGTTGTTATTATTATTATTATTAAACAGGATTTATATAGCGCCAACATATTACACAGCGCTGTACAATAAATAGGGATTGCAAATGACAGACTAATACAGACAGTGATACAGGAGGAGAGG
>NC_092867.1:51012849-51019304 GCF_032062135.1 Pyxicephalus adspersus
GGACGATCACTGAACGACCGTACACACGATAGATGGTCAACGATCGTCGTCCAATCCGATCCGCCGGTCCGGTCGTTCATTTCCAATGACTATCCTCGTTCGTCGGCGTCATTGGTTACTTTTTTTACGAACGATATTTGGCCAATCGGTCGTTCGTTCGTCGTTCGTTTCCAACGATAAAAATTGGAAGTGTGTACGCAGCTTTAGTCTATAAGAATTTAAATGTCTTTTAGGGTATCTCAGCCTATTTGCCAGCATTGTATGCATTTTATTGCTGTATCTATAAAATGTATTATTAGACCATTTCAGCTATTTTTCAGCTTCTGATGCTGTACAGAGATTCAATTTGGTACTGATCTCATCCAACTGTCGTCTTAAACATTCACTTGTTGAGGCTATGTACTGGGTTGGTACCTCTACATACTTGTTTTCCAAAGCTTTAATAGTGGCCCTCCTTTGTTTTTTTTAATCTGCCAGGCCATCTGAATTAGTCTCCCTCAAACTACTGCCTTATGCGGTACCCAGAGTATAGTTGACAAGGTCGTAGACTGTTTATTTTTATCAAAATATTCAGCCATAATCTCCTGTAATTTTTGGTCCACGTCTGGATTGCTTAACAATGAGTCATTAAGTGACCATTTAAATGATTCTGGTTTAGAGAAAAGGGAGGATAATGTAGCCCAAACAGCATCATGGTCAGACCATGAAACCACTCGAATATCCCATGTTGTTACCAACGGCATCGCCCCCTGATAGAGATGTGGTCTATACGCGTTAACAGTTGATGGGGATGTGAGAAATGAGTATGATCTAAATCTTTAGGGTGCAGTTCCCTCCACAAATCTATTAGTGTCTCAGATCTAAATAATTCAAGTAGTCTATTGGGTATACTAGTATCTCTAACTTTATCAGTATCCATTGACACCTTTTTCTTGTCCAAATTTGGTGTCAAAGGTACATTTGTATCGCCACATAATATCAGGATGCCCTGTACATATTGGCGTACTAGGTTTATAAGACTTTCAAAAAAGTGTAACTGATTGTCATTAGGAGCATAATAGTATACCAAAGTTACTTTGGCATCATTCAATGTTCCCACCAGAAGCAAATAGTGACCATCCCTATCAGCTACCTCTTTATCTAATTGAAATGACACTGTTTTCCTAAAACCAATGAACACTACTCTCTGCTTTACTGTGGAACTTGCCTTAAAAACGGTGGGATAGGAGGCATGAAAGTATTTTGGGCAAGAAACAGTAGAAAAATGTGTCTCCTGTAGGCATATGATATCTGCCTTATGTTTATGAAAATATTGGAATGTTTGTGTCTCTACTTGACACAGCAACCCACTAGTGCCCACAAAGTGGGACAGAAATCTTTCTGTCTCCTGAAAAACCATACTAGACATATTCCTCAAAAACATTGAGGATATTCTAGTGGGAGTAGGAGTATGCAGTGACTTCCACGTCAGGACCTAGACTATTTTGAAGTGCCTAAAAAACAGCAAACATCATTCCTTATGTGATCAAAATCGTACAAATACCATGATCCAGGTTACAGTAAAAACTTCATAGCTCATGTAAACCTAAAGAAATATCTATTATATGAATAAAGAGACTTCAGCCTCACTAAAATTATACACTGCCTAAAAAGAGCATACATATGATAAGAACAAACATTAATTCAATATGGATATTCAAATACTACTCTGGAAAAAAATCTCAGACGTTTAACCCCCCTAGTGTTCTAATTCTGTCAGTTTTTTTATGCAAAAAGAGATCCTATTTTTTTGCATAGAAATTTTTGTTTATATTGTGGGCCTGTAATTCTTAGGATTAACTACCGGGTATAATAATTATATTTATTTATTATATTAAAATATTAAATTATTATATAATACATAATTATAAATCATATTTATAAAAAATAATGAAATGATAGACCACAACAATGTAATTTATCAAAAAAAAATATTTTATCAAAAATTTCTCACTGAAATTTTCCAAAGGTGCAATATTATTGATAAATTGATAAATAATAATATAAATTAAATACAGATTATAGAAAAAAAAAATTTACATTTTTAGTAGACATCCTGTGTGTGGTAGATTTTGAAGCAGGGTGCTGCACAAAGTCCAACATCACAATCAGGACAGTAGAACCTGGTTTCTTTGCTTTTCTTCCTTCCTCTGTCATCGGTCTTTGAGCAGCAAACCATGCATATCCTTGTAGGTGCTGCCTTTTTCTGAGTTGGTGGGATGAATTCAATGAAGTGACAACCGGTCAGGCATTCTGGGTTGACAACGGCGGAAGGACAACGTCCAGGTCTATTCATAGACACTGATGGTGTTTGGTGGTTTTTCACTAGGGATTCGGAAACTTGCAAAATGAAGTCTGAATGATTCACAGGCCTCTGACAATTTTTTTTCTACAAAATGTAGGCATTCCATAGGCACTGCTCAACTAGATGCCTGAAGATTTTTTTGTAGTACTTCTTTTGCTGTTTCCTCATCGCTGGGTAGAATGTCATTGATTGGTCAGCTCTGTCGACACCTCCCATGGTGTTGTTGTAGTCAATCACCACCTGTAGTCAATCACCACCACCTCTTGTCATGCCATCTCAGGGCCATCATTTTACCTTTCTGCTAGGCAACAATTTCTTCTGTCTTTAGCTTCCTTTTGCAGACAGTGATGGCAGGTTGCGCCGGTTAGCCCTAATCGCGCCGGTTAGCAACTCATAAAGCTCAGGAGATGTGTAGAAATTGTCAGTTGTGACACAATAGCCCTGACTTAGCAATGGCTCAATGAGAGATAGCACTGAAGATGTTACTTAAGCTGCGTACACACTTCCAACTGTTATCGTTGGAAATGAACGACGAACGAACGACGAACGACCGATTGGCCAAAAATCGTTCGTAAAAAAGGTAACCAACGACGCCGACGAACGAGGATAGTCGTTGGAAATGAACGACCGGACCGGCGGATCAGATTGGACGACGATCGTTGACCATCTATCGTGTGTACGGTCGTTTAGTGATCGTCCATGGTCTGAGCATGCGCGGTGAACGAACGTTCGCTCACTTCCTGTGGTGCACGTCACTTCCTGTATCGTTCAAACGATCGCATCTATCGTGTGTACAATATCTTTGAACGATCGTGTCGTTATCTGTAGGTACAGGATCGGTGCCATACGATCGTTCGCAGATATCGTGCAGGATCGTTCGTCGTTCGTTTACCAACGATAAAAATTGGAAGTGTGTACGTAGCTTAATCCATAATGGCTGTATCTGGGGTTGAACTGTGTCCCTTTTCCAGTGTACAGTACTGTAATTCCAGATGTAGCCAGATTGGGATTCGCACATCATATACGTTTTCACTCCAAATCGTGCCCTCTTTGACGCAATGTTCTGCACCCAGCTGATCCTCCCCTTGTAAGCCATTAGACTTTCATCATTGCTGACATCTCTTTCTGGCACATTTTGAAAATTTTGAAGAATCATCTGAGACACTTCCCAAATTTTCTTCAGTTTTGGTGCAGTATGGGTAGTCTCATCAAATTCTTCATTGCTTGCTTCATGTGCAGGTACTTCATTATAAGGGAAAAGTGGTATTCTGTCATGACTGTGCCAAAGAATGGAGTGGCAATCATTTTATTCTTGGACCACTACCACTTCTGCACAGGTTTTCCCACAACTCCCCGCAGGATCACCAAGCCCAAACACAGCCAAATGTCATCCTTGGTCACAGGTTCCCAATTTCTGCTTCTTGCAAACCTCAGGTGTTAAGCACCTTGTTGTCCAACATGTCCTTTTTAAAAAGTTAGCAAACACAGAGCAGCATACATGTTGGCATAAAAAATTTTGTCAAAAGTTTGCAAACACAGAGCAGCACATATCTTGGCATAACATTTTTTTTCCATAGTTTGCAAATACAGAGCAGCACACGTTTGCATAAAAAAAATTAGCACAAAATGTTAAAAGTTAGCAAACACAGAGCGGCTTACCTGTTTGTCCCCACAACAATATTTTCGATAACTTCATTGGTCAAAAACAACATCAGGAATGCCAGAAGGCATCACATTCAGCCTCAATTTTCATCCCAGGTATGCTGGTGAATGGAAATCTTGGCGGTGCTGCCTGGTCCACATCAAGGTCAATGGAGCACCATGTGCGCACAGCACTGACCTCGTGGAATCGTCGCTTAGTTCACTTTCGCTGTCTGATGACAAATTTTCTGCTGAATCAGTATCTCTCGATTCCACAAGGGACTCTAAGTGGCTATAGCTACTTTCAAATTCTTTCAAAACAGCGCTTGCGCCGGCGAGATGCCTTTTGGATGCCATGTGGTCTCCAGCAATCAGTCAGAAACAATCAAGGTCAAAGACAAAGTGATGAAATGATACATTCAGGAAGTGATTTATATGTCATCAAGATCAGATCAAGGTCAGGGCTAATTGTGGGCAAAATGTAAATCAGGGCACTGGACAATACTCCTTGGTACACTAAAACAAGAATATAAAATTTTATAATGTGTTTTATGAGTGTTTTACGGTAAAAAAAAATTTCAAAGCAGATTACATAGTAATCTGCTTTTAAGTTTCCCTCCCCCACAATCCATCACTCCACCGCAACACCCGGAAGATGTCACATCCTGCCGGGTGATGCGATGGGGATGTCTCTGCCCTGCTCACTCCCCTGAATCCACCAACGATGCTGCAAGCGCCACATCCTCCAGGTGATGCAAGCAGCTATAGTAAATTTCGGGGGTGATGCCAGCGGGAAATCACTGCTGGCATCACCCCCAGAATTTACTATTGCTGATCACATCACCAGAAACTCTACATGGTGCATCACATCTAACTGATAATAGGTGCAGCGCTGTGGCCGGGATCTGGGCGGCATTTAAAAGCAGATTACTCGGTAATCTGCTTTTAAATTTCCCGCCCAGCAATGCCCCCGAAGGGCAGACGCCCCGGCATCACAGTGGCTGGAGCGTGGGGCATAGGTAAGCGGGGCTTCTAAAGTTACCCCGAGTGTGACTCTGGGTTACTGCTTTTTGCAAGTATTTTTGAGATTACCGCTAGGGGGGTTAAGTGATGTTGCCATTTTATATTCCTTGGTCCCTTTTTGTTGCTGGAACACCTCTGACCAAAATGTGGGGGAACAGGTACTTTCTGAAGCTTTTGATTTCTCTGATCATTATCCAACAGTCTCAATGATTGAAAGCACACTTTAGCCTCCCCTGGTGAAGAAATGACTTGCATTTTGCCCTCACAAGAGAAGAGCACTTTAAAGAGGAAGCCCCATCTATATGGAATCTGTTGTTTCTGAAGTATCTGTAGGTAGAGTTTCAGTCCTCTACAGCGTAATACTGTCGCCGTTGCCAAATCTGTAAAAAACTGAATATTATGTCCTTGAAAAGATAAGGGCTCTTTCTCCCAAGCTGCTTTCATTAGGATATCTTTATCTTGACAGTAGTGTAATTTGACCACTATATCTCTTGGTGGGCTTTCCAATTTTGGTTTTGCCAATGTACGGTGTACACGGTCTAACTCCTAAGTTTTCTGCGGGTATCTCAGGGCATTTTTCTTTAAGGAGCATGGTAACTGTTGTATTAAGTTCAGTTATATTTTCTGGTAAGCCATGGATGCAAAGATTTGAACGGCGGGACCTATTGTCATAGTCCTCTAGTTTATGATGAAAGGACAGTACTACTTGTTTCAAAAACTGTCTATCCTCTTCATGTCCCTCCAAAACAGTTGTGGTGTCATCCATCCTCCCCTCCAATTGCACTATACACTGGCCCAAATCTCTCATCTCTTTGGAAAAATGCTCAGTGATTTTTTTTTTGTAGTATTCTCCAAAGCTACTTTCAGCATTGTTTGAAATCTATCAAGAAGATTATCTGGGTCAGATACCTGCTGTTGGTGCTCAACTGCAGCTGGGGTTGAAGGAGAGCTCCCTGGAAGCAAATCTGGCTCATTAGAGCCCTGTCTCCTCATCCTATTTGCTCTGCATACTGCCGCTGATTTAACTATTGCCCGGGGTTGCCGGATCTTACCCCGTGTTGGCATCCGTGCTTCTCCTCCTTAGTTCCCCTGCTATGATACCCGCTCCCGCTGCTTTAATCGTTGGTGCACCTGCTAGTTTAGCCTTGCTTGTCCCAGCGTGTAGTGGAGCCAGCTCAGGGCGTTACCATCCGCTGAGTCCACGCATGCGCCTCCCCCTGGAAGTGATGTCTCCTACTTTACACAACAGGGAAAAAAAAATCCTTCCTGATTCCATGAGGCAATTGGATGTTCCCTGGATCAACAGTCTCTGTTATTTTTACATTAAAGCTTTAATACCCAGTTATATGCTGTGCTTCTAGAAAAGCATTCAGCTTTTTCTTAACCCCCCTAGCGTTCTAATTCTGTAATTTTTTGATGCAAAAAGTGATCCTATTTTTTTTGCATA